>NC_057802.1:563158634-563411179 GCF_018294505.1 Triticum aestivum
TGAGGTTCCACGGACAGACACAAGGAGATCCACGACTACTGATCCAAGGCCCGTCGGACAGTTTCATGCCAGGGACAAGGAGTACACGTACCGTCCAGGGGTCACCTGCTATGCTTGTGGTCAAGAAGGGCACTATGCTAAACAGTGCCCAAAGCCAAGGGACCCGGCACCCAAGCCAACCAATGGTGGGAACAATCCAGCCCCCAAGCGCAACAATTTCAACCCAAACAACAACCACAGGAAGGGTCACCTGAACCATGTGACCAGGGAAGAAGCGCAGAATGCCCCAGACATCGTGCTCGGTACGTTCCCTGTCAACACAGTACCTGCCACGGTTTTGTTTGATTCTGGAGCTTCCCATTCGTTCGTTTCGAAGAGTTTTGTTTTGCAACATGGTTTTCCGATACTTCCCTTGGAAAAATCTATGATCATCAAGTCCCCCGGAAATAAGCAAATCGCTCAGGGTTACTGCCAAGGAGTGGTCATTGAGTTCGAAGGACTAGAATTCCAAGCAAATCTCATCGTGTTGGAGAGTAAAGGACTGGATGTCATTTTAGGGATGGACTGGTTGACCACCAACAAAGGATTCATTGACTGTTTCAATCAGACCGTGATCCTCACTCACCATCACGGCAAGACTATAAGAGTTTCCGCTCAAGAAAGGCCACGATCACAGAAACCAAAACTGAACAAAATGGACATTGCAGAACTAAGAAAAGTTCCAGTGGTATGCGAATTCCCTGATGTGTTCCCTGAAGAACTGCCAGGCATGCCACCAGACCGAGAGATAGAATTCAGCATCGAACTAGCACCTGGCACCGCTCCCATCTATAAGAAGCCTTATAGAATGGCACCCTCAGAATTGGTGGAGTTGAAGAAGCAAATAAAGGAATTATTGGACAAAGGATTTATTCGAGCCAGCTCCTCACCTTGGGGTTCGCCTGTGTTGTTGGCAAAGAAAAAGGATGGGACACTGAGACTGTGTATAGACTATCGAGCCCTCAATATGGTCACCATCAAAAACAAATATCCGATGCCACGGATAAATGATTTGTTTGACCAGCTCGCACAAGCCAAGGTATTCTCAAAGATTGATTTAAGATCGGGATATCACCAATTGAAAGTACAGACAGATGATATCCCCAAGACAACATTCACTTCCAGATACGGATTGTATGAGTTTATCGTGATGCCTTTTGGACTAACGAACGCCCCCGCATATTTCGTCCACCTCATGAACAAAGTGTTCATGAAATTCATGGACAAATTCGTTGTGGTATTTATTGACGATATCCTGGTTTACTCAAGGACACCAGAAGAGCATGCTGAGCATCTCAGAATTGTTTTGGGAGAACTAAGGAAACATCAGTTGTACGCCAAATTTAGCAAGTGCGAATTTTGGCTAAGACAAGTTGGTTTCTTAGGCCATATATTGAACCAAGAAGGCGTGGCCGTAGACCCAGAAAAAGTCAAAGCCATACTTGACTGGAAGCCACCCGCCAACGTTATAGATGTGCGGAGTTTCCTAGGAATGGCCGGATATTACAGAAGATTTATTGAAGGATTCTCCACTGTGGCAAAGCCTATAACACAGTTGCTCAAGAAGGATAAGAAATTTGTATGGACGGAAGCATGCGAGCAGAGCTTCCAAGAACTTAAGAAGAAGCTGACAACCGCACCGGTCTTGACTATACCAGACATACACAAGAGTTTCGAAGTATATTGTGACGCGTCCCGAAAGGGTCTCGGATGTGTGCTGATGCAGGATGGCAAAGTTGTCGCATATGCCTCCAGGCAGCTGCGAAAACATGAGGAAAATTACCCAACACATGACTTGGAGCTAGCAGCAGTTATACATGCACTCAAGGAGTGGAGGCACTTTCTGTTGGGAAATCGCTGTGAAATATATACGGACCATAAGAGCCTCAAATATATTTTCACACAGCCAGAGCTAAATTTACGCCAACGACGCTGGTTGGAACTGGTCAAGGACTATGATGTCGGTATTCACTACCATCCAGGGAAGGCAAATGTAGTGGCCGATGCCCTTAGTCGAAACCCCAGCCCGGACAATGACAGTCCGAAAAACTTGAGGCCTGAGTTTCAGCAAGAGTTCGCTAGGCTCAACATGATGTTAGTCTCTGAGGGCACCGTATCCAATCTAGAGATACAACCCACCCTGGTGGAACAAATTAAGAAGGCTCAACAGGGACATCCCAGCATTGAAGGTATAAAGAAGAAAATGGACCTTGGTAAGGCTTCGGAGTTCGTCACAGACAGTGAAGGAACATTATGGTACGGAGACAGACTTTGCGTACCTAACATTGAGGAACTCAAGCAACAAATCTTAACCGAAAGCCACACCACTCCATACTCGATCCATCCTGGAGGAACCAAAATGTAAAAGGACATTCAGGAAAGATTTTGGTGGCACGGTATGAAAAGAGATATAGCCACATTTATTGCTTGCTGCGATTCATGTCAGCGCATCAAGGCCGAGCATCAAAAGCCAGCAGGGCTACTCCAGCCAAACAGGATACCGGAGTGGAAATGGGATGAAATAGGAATGGACTTCATTGTCGGATTACCCCGATCACAACGCGGAAATGACGCCATATGGGTCATCACAGACCGACTAACCAAGGTTGCTCATTTCATTCCCGTAAAGACTACCTACTCCAGACAAAGACTGGCCAAACTTTATCTCTCCCGAATAGTTTGTTTGCATGGTGTCCCAAAGACTATAATATCCGATCGAGGCACTCAATTTGTCTCCAAATTTTGGGATCACCTACAACAAGCTCTGGGCACGCAACTAGCTTTCAGTACAGCATACCACCCTCAGACTGATGGACAAACGGAACGTGTAAACCAAATCCTAGAGGATATGCTAAGAGCCTGTGTGCTCACCTATGGATCCAGTTGGGAAGAAAGTTTGCCGTATGCCGAATTTTCCTACAACAATAGTTACCAAGCCAGCTTACAAATGGCACCCTTTGAAGCATTGTACGGACGGAGGTGTCGTACCCCACTGAATTGGTCAGAAACAGGTGACAGCCGTATCTTCGGCCCAGACATGCTTAAAGAGGCCGAGGAGGAAGTTAAACAGATCAGGGATAGACTCAAGACAGCGCAGAGCCAACAAAAGAGCTACTATGATCAGAAACATCGTGAGGTCAGCTTTGAACCCGGTGATTCCGTATACCTCCGAGTATCTCCTATGAGGGGTCTGCAACGGTTCAAAATTAAAGGGAAGCTAGCCCCGAGATTTATTGGGCCATTTTGTATAAAGGCACGAAGAGGCACGGTAGCCTACCAACTAGACTTACCCAAGGAGCTGTCAGACGTCCATGACGTATTCCACGTCTCTCAACTGAGAAAATGTGTGAGTAACCCGGAAAAACATGTACCTCATGAGAGCATTGATATGCAACCAGACCTCACCTATAGAGAGAGGCCAGTAAAGATATTGGAAGAGTCTGAACGGAGGACCCGTCAGAAAACGACAAAGTTTTTCAGAGTCCAGTGGAGCAACCACACCGAGGATGAAGCAACATGGGAAAGGGAAGATTTTCTTCAGGCAGAATATCCATATCTATTTGAGGATTAGCAGAAATCTCGAGGACGAGATTTTTCCTAAGGGGGTAGGTGTTGTGACACCCAAGTTTTTATTTGGATTTTTCAAAAGATTTTATTTGGCTTGAGGGAGGTGATTTAAATTTCTCTTCCAAAGAACTCTCCCTTTTCAAATATTTTTTTATGGCAAAAGTTTTATTTGGATTCACCCAAGATCTGTCTTTGGTCTTGGAGGTTCTTGCTTTTTATTTGGACTCTAGACAAAATACTTTCACTTGAGAAAAATGCCTTTTGAAAATCTCTTTGAAATTTGCACTATGGCTTTTGGAATAATCCTTTGTCACTTTCAACATTTGCTTCTTGCCATGGCCTTAGTGCAAATCCACTCTCCTAACCCTCCCCTCATCTTTGGATCCTGTTTTGCATCAAATCCAGCAAGTTGAACCTCCCCATATGATTATTTTCCATTTAAATCTTATCAAACAAATTTCTGCCTTCTATTCTAGCCATTGGAGATTTACAAAGGAGCTACCATCTCTGCTTTGATTTTTGGCCCCAAACCAATTCCCCTTCCTAGTCCTTTGAACCCTCAACCAAGATCCATGAAGATCCACTGGTCTTCAGTTCAAAATTTTCAAACTACACTTACTGCAAGTTTGGACCAGATTTGTCAAATTTGGTGAAATTCATTCAAATCTTTCTCCAAAAATTCCAAGTAAAATCAGGCAGCCTCCGGGTACATTGAGTGGTCACCTCACCAAGTACCAGCTCCAGAAATTTTTTTCTCATTGCCAAATCATTCTGTCGAACACCTGCAGTGCATTGCCAAATTCAGGTTCAGAAAGTTCAGAGAACATTTCAGTGCTACTGTCGTTTTCTTCAGAGCTGGTTGTCGATCTCGACAGTGCCCCGATGTCGCCTTGCTCCCCGTCCCCTCCCTCGTGTTCCTGCACCGCACGAGCGTCTGGCACCTTGCAGACGTCGGCGACGAGCAGCAGAAGGTGCGCCGCCCCGTGACCGACGCCAGCGGCGGCTTTGCGGCCGCCAGAGACAGGCGCAGCGCCGACGGCGCCACCCAGCGCCGCCCAAGCCACCGGAGCTCGCCGCGTGGCCTTCCACTCCCCCGAACGCGCTGCCATCTTCGTCGTGAACCGCAGGGCGCGGAGCGCGCTCTCTGCCGCCGACGTGCCCGTGCGGCCACTCCACCGTGGACCGACGCCGTTACGCCAAGACCAGCCGAGATTAGCGGGGAAACAACACCAGTAACCTCCACTGATGCTGCCTGGCCACTCAAACCTCCTGCCAATCCACTGCATCGCCGTGATTGCTCGCCGGAGATTCTCCGTTCGCGGCCACCCCGTCGATCCGCCTATAAATAGAGGCCCCGAGCTTCAACTCGAACCCACACCTTCCCTGCACTCCACCTAGAGCACGCCTAGCCACTGGAAGAGCCCCAAGGAGGTCTCCTTCCTCGACTCCGGCCGCCGCGACCCGCCACGGGATCCAGCTCGATTCGCTCCCATGCGTGCGCCTCTGCCTCCCTTCTCTTGCCAGTAGCTTCACTTTGCATCCCACCTTCTGACCCGCGCTTCAATTCGAAGTTTGCAGCCCTCCACCGGAGTTCTCCACCACCACCCGAGCCGCCGCCCGCCGGAGAAAGTGTCGCCATCGACGTGGTGCTCCCCATTGGTCGATTCCACCACCCACCGACGCGGAAGGACACGCTGAAGCTCTTGGTACCCTCCGATCCTCCTAACTCGCCGTGGTTCAACGCCGGCGTCCACCGCAGTCTTCAGGCGCCGGCGAGCCTTTCAAACCTGACATGTGGACCTCGCATGTCAGCCTCTGTTATATTCTCTCGCAAACCGTTTTCTGTTGGCGCCTTCGGGCAAATGCGCTTTCCCTCTTAAGCTTGCGCATTTCCAATCGAACCGTTTCCTGTTTTCTCAGTTAAAACCCTGGGACTTTTCTGTTTCATTACACATGGGTCCCTGGACAGAAACCTTTATAACTTTTTAATAAAAAGGAATTTTTGAGTGATTCTTTTTCTGACATTCTTAAAATTTTGTCTAGTTTTTTATGAGATTTATTTGGAAATTTTTTGGAGAATTTTCTGTGCACGCGTTGGTTTTCACGTTAGTGCCCGTTTTCGTTATTGCCGTAGGTTCCGGAAGAGGTGACGGAGCCGCGAACTTCGCCGAGCTAGACTCCGACTTCTCCGAACCAGGCAAGCATGTTTGAACATTTGATATGATAGGTGTTATGCATGTTTGCTTGACAGTTTTGTGCGTGGCATATGAGTGTCAGTGAGTACCCCGTTGCTTGTAAGGCAACTACCCGCTTTTTCCAAAGTCGCGATGATCTCTGATGAGAGATGGCCTAATCATGTGGTGACATGAAGGGCAGCAAGGTGGTACTGTTGTAGCATACCAGCCTTGCGTCATCCGACGAGTTCCGACGTTAACGTGGACGGAGTCACGTTATTGTTCTTTTCCCCTCCGTGCTGCCACATGTTTCATTTGCCAGGATGCGGTTTAGTAAGTTGGTAACCTCTTTCCGTGTACACACCAAACAGAGAGGCCGGGATGATGGTACCTTGGCCCAGGATTAAAGCCAGTCATCCGGTCAGGGGGCATGGGTGTTTCCTGTTGGGACCGAGAGGGGGGCACCCCCTTAGAGCGCGCGTATAGAAATTTGATCCCATGCTACGCGAGGTTGTAGCCTCCCCGTCTCAAGGTTTTTCTTGAACGTTGCCGAGGGTGATCCCTGGCTTCGGAATGTTGAATTGGGTGTGTACTGGTTAGACGTGTTTCTTCCAAAACACCGTAAACGGAACTAGTCCCTGTGACTACTGAAATCCGTTGGCTGTGGTTAAGTACAAACTCTGCAGAGTCAAATTCTTCCAAATCATCATATCCATGATCTAGTAGTGAAATCGGTATATCCATATCTATCCGCGTGGAAAACTTATCCCCGGTGAAAAAGCTCAAGTGGTAAACCCGGTTTAAATGTGATTACTATTGTGAATGGACTAACCTTATTTTTGTCTTGTACTTGTAATAATTTATAATCTCGAGTTGCTGAATTATTGAGCTACAATATAAGCCCTTTATGCGACGTCGCGCAGACGTCCGACTGTGGCGTGTCTTTGTTTCTTACTTTAAATATAAGCCCTTTATGTGATGTCGCTCAGACGTCCGACTGCGGCACGCACTGCCTTTATTTTCTGTTATAAGCCCTTTATGTGGTGTCGCCCCGACGCCCGACTGTGGCATTATCATTCTCGCAGTTTCCTCTCGAGGAGTCTTTCAGACACTCGTTTGGCACCAGTATTACTATTCTGCAGTTTCCTCTCGAGGAGTCATTCAGACACTCGTTTGGCACCAGTATTACTATTCTGCAGTTTCCTCTCGAGGAGTCATTCAGACACTCGTTTGGCACCAGCATTATTATCCTTGCAGTTTCCTCTCGAGGAGTCATTCAGACCCTCGCTTGGCACCCAGTACTTATTATCTCTATGTCTGAACACACTAGTTAACTTGTACATATGCTTCATGTTTACATTTGTTATATCTTATGTCCGAACTGTCTTGCGAGTACTTTCATAGTACTCACCTGGCTTGTTGATTTGGCCAGATATTGACGAAGGCGATCTCTTGGATGAAGAGTTTGATGGTGCGTCCGACGCCTAGAGGAGTCCCAGTCAGTCTTGTGCGATCCCGAATATTGGTCACTTGTATTATATACGCTTCCGCCACCCGCAATAAGTCTCCTCGAGCCTCACTCCGACGCTCGAAGAGCTGTAGTCTTCATGAGTCATATCACTCGCTTCGCGGTGATATTTCCGCCACCGTTTTTATCGTGAGTTAGTAGTTATGCCACCCTATCCGCCGTCTTGTTTTATCGGCGTGCATGTAATAAATTGTTGGGCAGTCTCCGCCAAACCTTGTATTACATTCAGTACTCCTGGTATTTTTCTTCTGTGACCATGATATTGTCTACTAGTGAGAAGGAATTCTTCCTTACTGGTCCGTAAAAGGGATTGGTTTCTCAATAATTATATTATTGAAAAACCGGTCGTGACAAGCTTGGTACCAGAGCTAGGCTGACTGTAGGAAGCCGCTAGGTGCGATCGCTAATCGGTTATTAGCGTCTTTTGTGCTTTTTCAGCATTTTGCAATTGTAGCTATTTTCTGTTGGTCATCATAAATTTATGACATGACTACTCAGAATTTTTGCCTACTTTTGTAGATGGCTGGCAGCAGCTGTGAGAATCGAGTGTTCACGAACGTGCCCGAGGGGTTTGTCAAGCTCCTCGTCTCCATCTCCAAGCTCGCGATCGGGCCAGCAGCTCGCCCGGAGTTCACGCTCTATCAGCACAAGCTCAGCGACGACGTGTCTATGCACCAAGCTGTGGTGCAATTTAAGGGAGGACGTTCTACAGCTCGCCACTTCCGTTTTGTGGGAAGGGCCATGCCTACGGAGAGGCATGCCATGCAGATGGCTGCCTGTGAGGCGATAGCTCGTCTTCGGGACATCCTTCCTACGATGAAGACTCGTCGCTACCGCTACCTCCCATGCCATGTGCCTTACACCAGTCACTATGCATTCGCCTGCCATCGGGGAGAGCGAGATGAAGCCTTCGAGATGGTTGTGGAGTATCTCAAGGCTCTGGAGGAGTCTTTCGACAACCTCGTAGACGATCTTGTGGCTGCCCGCATGGACTTAGTACGGGGTGGTCCTGCCAGCAGGAAGGAGCTTCTCCACATGGCACCGCCTCTGACATTCATCTCGTCTTCAGCATCTTATGCACCGGCCGTTTTGGCCACTGCTCGCCGTCTGCCTACCACTGAGGAGTTCGACCGAGTCATTGCTCCTACTCCAGTCAGAGCCGCACTGCCTGCCGCACCCGCTCTGCCACCCGTCGCTCCCGCACCATCACCGCAGCGCAGTGTTACGCGCCAGGAGCCAGCTAGAGAGGAGGTGGAGGTTGATTCTCCTGGACCACTGAGTCTTGCCATTGGCAAGGGAAAGGAAATCTTCACCATCTCCGACTGAGAGCGCCGAGTAGCCGCGCGTTATGCCTGCTTGTATGATGTGTTGTTTTATCTGTACGCTAGTTTGTATTGGTGTGTTTGCTGCCTTTCCGGAGTAGTACGCTATCCTAAATAACATGTCAGGAATGTGTACGCACATCCTGAGTGCTGTATCGTGTGTTTGCTTTTCGCGTGTAAGATATTTGCTAGCAGTCTTTTCTCCATGCAAAACTACTTATGTTTTCCTTGAAAACCTTGAGGTCTTTTAAATTGTTGCCTTTGCAAAGTTTTCCTTGTGCTACACAGTTTTTTCTCATGGGTTTTGCAAAATAATACCCCAGACTGGAAAAAAAATATCTCGTCCGTGGACTCGCTCCATGCCCAATCAGCCAGAAGAGGTTTTCGGGACACAGACTAGCAACAATTTCACTCAGGGTCAGTCCAGTCAACAAGACAGCGAAGCAGCCCTGTCTCAAGTATGCTGTCTCTTCGAGCAAAGCCAGCAACAGCACCGAGAGATGATGAATCATGTCATCAATATGGGAAACCACCGAGAACCCTATCAACCACATTCCAAATTATCTGAGTTACAGAAGACTCGCCCCTCAACTTTTGCTCACACCGATAGGCCGCTGGAAGTCGATGATTGGCTTCGTGACATTGAAAGGAAACTGATTATTGCTCAGTGTTCAGATCATGAGAAGGTGCTTTATGCACCACACTACCTTAATGGAGCAGCCGCAGCATGGTGGGAGAACTTCCTACACATGCATCCCAGTGAACACAACATCACCTGGGAAGAGTTCAAGGAAGGCTTCCGTGGGGCACACATACCCAGGAGCATCATAAAGATCAAGAAGAGAGAGTTTGATGACCTGAAGCAGAGAGGCATGTCAGTGACAGAATACAATGGTCAGTTTACCCAGCTGTCTCGTTATGCCTACGACGAGCACATGACAGAAAACAAGAAGATGGAAAAATTCCTGGACGGCCTGGCACCAGCACTAAGATGCCAACTGATTGTACACACATTTCCGGATTTTAAAACTCTGGTGGACAAGGCCATTACCTTGGAGAATGAGCGCCGTAGTCTGGAAGATATCCGTAAGAGAAAGAGGGACAAAACGACTCTTGCTCGCAACAACCGAAACAAGATTGAGGTTCCACGGACAGACACAAGGAGATCCACGACTACTGATCCAAGGCCCGTCGGACAGTTTCATGCCAGGGACAAGGAGTACACGTACCGTCCAGGGGTCACCTGCTATGCTTGTGGTCAAGAAGGGCACTATGCTAAACAGTGCCCAAAGCCAAGGGACCCGGCACCCAAGCCAACCAATGGTGGGAACAATCCAGCCCCCAAGCGCAACAATTTCAACCCAAACAACAACCACAGGAAGGGTCACCTGAACCATGTGACCAGGGAAGAAGCGCAGAATGCCCCAGACATCGTGCTCGGTACGTTCCCTGTCAACACAGTACCTGCCACGGTTTTGTTTGATTCTGGAGCTTCCCATTCGTTCGTTTCGAAGAGTTTTGTTTTGCAACATGGTTTTCCGATACTTCCCTTGGAAAAATCTATGATCATCAAGTCCCCCGGAAATAAGCAAATCGCTCAGGGTTACTGCCAAGGAGTGGTCATTGAGTTCGAAGGACTAGAATTCCAAGCAAATCTCATCGTGTTGGAGAGTAAAGGACTGGATGTCATTTTAGGGATGGACTGGTTGACCACCAACAAAGGATTCATTGACTGTTTCAATCAGACCGTGATCCTCACTCACCATCACGGCAAGACTATAAGAGTTTCCGCTCAAGAAAGGCCACGATCACAGAAACCAAAACTGAACAAAATGGACATTGCAGAACTAAGAAAAGTTCCAGTGGTATGCGAATTCCCTGATGTGTTCCCTGAAGAACTGCCAGGCATGCCACCAGACCGAGAGATAGAATTCAGCATCGAACTAGCACCTGGCACCGCTCCCATCTATAAGAAGCCTTATAGAATGGCACCCTCAGAATTGGTGGAGTTGAAGAAGCAAATAAAGGAATTATTGGACAAAGGATTTATTCGAGCCAGCTCCTCACCTTGGGGTTCGCCTGTGTTGTTGGCAAAGAAAAAGGATGGGACACTGAGACTGTGTATAGACTATCGAGCCCTCAATATGGTCACCATCAAAAACAAATATCCGATGCCACGGATAAATGATTTGTTTGACCAGCTCGCACAAGCCAAGGTATTCTCAAAGATTGATTTAAGATCGGGATATCACCAATTGAAAGTACGGACAGATGATATCCCCAAGACAACATTCACTTCCAGATACGGATTGTATGAGTTTATCGTGATGCCTTTTGGACTAACGAACGCCCCCGCATATTTCGTCCACCTCATGAACAAAGTGTTCATGAAATTCATGGACAAATTCGTTGTGGTATTTATTGACGATATCCTGGTTTACTCAAGGACACCAGAAGAGCATGCTGAGCATCTCAGAATTGTTTTGGGAGAACTAAGGAAACATCAGTTGTACGCCAAATTTAGCAAGTGCGAATTTTGGCTAAGACAAGTTGGTTTCTTAGGCCATATATTGAACCAAGAAGGCGTGGCCGTAGACCCAGAAAAAGTCAAAGCCATACTTGACTGGAAGCCACCCGCCAACGTTATAGATGTGCGGAGTTTCCTAGGAATGGCCGGATATTACAGAAGATTTATTGAAGGATTCTCCACTGTGGCAAAGCCTATAACACAGTTGCTCAAGAAGGATAAGAAATTTGTATGGACGGAAGCATGCGAGCAGAGCTTCCAAGAACTTAAGAAGAAGCTGACAACCGCACCGGTCTTGACTATACCAGACATACACAAGAGTTTCGAAGTATATTGTGACGCATCCCGAAAGGGTCTCGGATGTGTGCTGATGCAGGATGGCAAAGTTGTCCCGAAAGGGTCTCGGATGTCTTGTTTTATCGGCGTGCATGTAATAAATTTTTGGGCAGTCTCCACCAAACCTTGTATTACATTTAGTACTCCTGGTATTTTTCTTCTGTGACCATGATATTGTCTACTAGTGAGAAGGAATTCTTCCTTACTGGTCCGTAAAAGGGATTGGTTTCTCAATAATTATATTATTGAAAACCCGGTCGTGACAAGAGCCCCCCAGGAAGAGGGTTCCTGCAAAGGTGATGTGGTATGCTCCTATAATACCACGGTTGAAACGACTGTTCAGAAACAAAGAGCATGCCAAGTTGATGCGATGGCACAGTGAGGACCGTAAGAAAGACGGGAAGTTGAGAGCACCCGCTGACGGTCGCAGTGGAGAAAAATCGAGAGAAAGTACCGGGCTGAGTTTGCAGGTGACCCAAGGAATGTATGTTTTGGTTTAAGCGCGGATGGCATTAATCCTTTCGGGGAGCAGAGCAGCAATCACAGCACCCGGCCCGTGACTCTATGTATGTACAGCCTTCCTCCTTGGATGTGCATGAAGTGGAAGTTCATTATGATGCCAGATCTTATCCGAGGCCCTAAGCAACCCGGCAACGACATTGATGTGTACCTAAGGCCATTAGTTGAGGAGCTTTTACAACTGTGGATTGGAAAAGGTGTACGTGTGTGGGATGAGCACAAACATGAGGAATTGACCTGCATGCGTTGCTGTTTGTAACCATCAACGATTGGCCTGCTCTCAGTAACCTTTCAGGACAGACAAACAAGGGATACCACGCATGCACGCACTGTTTAGCTAACACCGAAAGTATATACCTGGACAAATGCAGGAAGAATGTGTACCTGGGGCATCGTCGATTTCTTCCGACCAACAATCAATGTCGAAAGAAAGGCAAGCATTTCAAAGGCGAGGCAGATCACCGGAAGAAGCCCGCCATGCGTACCGGTGATCACATACTTGCTATGGTCAATGATTTACACGTAATCTTTGGAAAGGGTCCCGGCGGACTATCTGTTCCGAATGACGCTGAGGGACGCGCACCCATGTGGAAGAAGAAATCTATATTTTGGGACCTACTCTACTGGAAAGACCTAGAGGTCCGCTCTTCAATCGACGTGATGCACGTGACGAAGAACCTTTGCGTGAACCTGCTAGGCTTCTTGGGCGTGTATGGGAAGACAAAAGATACACCGGAGGCACGGGAGGACCTGCAACATTTGCACGAAAAAGACGGCATGCCTCCAAAGCAGTATGAAGGTCCTGCCAGCTACGCTCTTACCAAAGAAGAGAAGGAAATCTTCTTTGAATGCCTGCTCAGTATGAAGGTCCCGTCTGGCTTCTCGTCGAATATAAAGGGAATAATAAATATGCCATAGAAAAAGTTCCAGAACCTAAAATCTCATGACTGCCACATGATTATGACAACTGCTTCCGGTTGCATTGAGGGGGCTTCTATCGAAAAATGTTCGATTAGCCATTGTGAAGCTATGTGCATTCCTCAATGCAATCTCTCAAAAGGCGATCGATCCATAAATCATACCAAGGCTAAGGAGTGATGTGGCGCAATGTCTTGTCAGTTTCGAGCTGGTGTTCCCACCATCCGTCTTCAATATCATGACGCATGTCCTACTTCATCTAGTCGACGAGATTGTCATTCTGGGCCCCGTATTTCTACACAATATGTTCCCCTTTGAGAGGTTCATGGGAGTCCTAAAGAAATATGTCCATAACCGCGCTAGGCCAGAAGGAAGCATCTCCATGGGCCATCAAACAGAGTATGTCATTGGGTTTTTTGTTGACTTCATTCCTGGCCTTGGTCACCCTCAATCGCAGTATGAGGGGAGACTGACTGGAAAAGTCATGCTAGGAGGGGATTCAATAATATGCAGGGACGGGCATTCTTGGTCTAAAGCACACTACACCATTCTACGGAACTCTACCTTGGTGACCCCGTATGTCGACAAACACAAGAAAAGTCTGCGCTCCAAACACCCGGAGCAGTGTGACGACTGGATTACCTGTGAACACATCAGGACTTCCGGCAGTTGGTTGGAAACACGTCTCAGAGGTGACAACACTATTTGTGATGAGCTGTACTCGTTGTCTAGGGGACCATCTTCGACTGTATTGACTTACAAAGGATATGAGATAAATGGGAATACATTTTACACGATCGCCCAAGATCAAAAGAGCACCAACCAAAACAGCGATGTCCGCTTTGATGCAGCAACCGATAGGGGAAAGGACATATAAAGTTTTGAGGACGAAAAGGACAGAGGTCCTGCTTTATTACTTTTGATAATATATACATCGTCAAAACATGTACATCATGAGAGCCGGCGGCTCAAGTGTAGTAAGGCCGAAGATGAGCGATATTCCATGGCCGGCGGGTCTCTTCCTCCGACTTACGTGAGTCTCTGTGCTCTCGAACATCGATGAGGTAATATGACCCATTGTGTAAATTCTTACTGACCACAAAGGGCCCTTTCCAAGGCGGGGATAACTTGTGCGCATCAGACTGATCCTGGATGAGCCGGAGCACTAGGTCACCTTCTTGAAAGGTTCTGGACTTAACCCGGCGGCTGTGATAACGACGCAGGTCCTGTTGGTAAATCGCCGAGCGGGCTGCTGCCAAGTCACGCTTCTCATCCAACAAGTCAAGTGCATCCTAACGGGCTTGTTCGTTATTCGCTTCAACGTAAGCCGCCACACGGGGCGAGTAATGACAAATGTCGCTTGGTAGAACTGCCTCTGCTCCATAAACCATGGAGAAAGGCGTATAGCCCGTAGACTTGTTAGGTGTAGTATTGATGCTCCATATCACAGAAGGCAACTCCTCCACCCAACAACCCGGCATCCGCTGTAAAGGGACCATGAGCTGGGGCTTAATGCCATTCAAGATCTCCCGATTGGCTCTTTCAGCTTGACCATTGGATTCAGGATGAGCTACTGATGAAACATCGAGCCAGATATGCTCACGTTGACAGAACTCTTCCATGACACCTTTGGACAGATTAGTACCATTGTCAGTTATGATATTGTGTGGAAAGCCAAAACGAAAGATCACCTTTTTCATGAATTGAACCGCCATGGCTGCATCACACTTACTGACCGGCTCTGCCTCAACCCACTTTGTGAATTTATCAACCGCCACTACCAGGTGTGTCTTTTTATCCTTGGACCTTTTGAAAGGCCCAACCATGTCAAGCCCCCAGACTGCAAACGGCCAGGTAATTAGAATCATCCTCAATTCTTGAGCCGGCACATGAGATCGTCACGAGAATTTCTGGCAACCCATCACATTTACTGACCAGATCCTCCGCATCAACATGAGCCGTCAGCCAATAAAAACCATGACGGAAAGCCTTGGCCACAAGAGATTTAGAACCGGCATGATGACCACAATCGCCTTCATGGATCTCACGAAGAATTTCTTGACCCTCCTCAGGCGAAACACAATGTTGAAACGTCCCAGTAACACTACGATGATGCAACTCACCATTAGCAATTGTCATTGACTTAGACCGCCGGACGATTTGTCTAGCCAAGGTCTCGTCCTCAGGCAACTCGCCCTGGGTCATGTAAGCCAAATATGGCACTGTCCAATCTGGGAAGACGTGAAGAGCCGCCACCAATTGCACTTCTAGGTCTGGGACAGCTAAATCTTCCTCTGTGGGTAACTTAACAGAAGGTTTATGCAGAATATCTAAGAAGGTGTTAGGTGGCACCGGCTTACGATGAGATCCCAGCCGGCTTAAAGCATCAGCTGCCTCATTCTTTCCTCGATCAAT
Organism: Triticum aestivum; assembly: GCF_018294505.1. Taxonomy (NCBI): domain Eukaryota; kingdom Viridiplantae; phylum Streptophyta; class Magnoliopsida; order Poales; family Poaceae; genus Triticum; species Triticum aestivum. The sequence continues at coordinate 563,173,980 of NC_057802.1, forward strand.
ATGCTCCACTTGATAACCTTTGAAGTGTCCAGCGATAGCATCAACTTCACGACGATAAGCCGCCATGAGAGGATACTTAGAATCCCACTTGCCTGACACCTGTTGAGCCACCAAATCTGAGTCGCCGAAGCACCTTACCCGGCTTAAGTTCATCTCCTTAGCCATCCGAAGACCATGGAGCAAGGCCTCATACTCGGCTGCATTGTTAGTACAGGGAAACATCAACCAGAGCACATAACAAAATTTGTCACCTCGAGGGGAAGCTAAAACAACTCCAGCCCCCGAGCCCTCCAATTGCCTGGACCCATCAAAGTGAATAGTCCAATATGTGTTGTCCGACTTTTCCTCAGGCGTCTGCAGCTCTGTCCAATCGTTGATGAAGTCCACCAGTGCTTGAGACTTAATAGCAGTGCATGGCACATACCTTAAACCATGAGGCCCAAGTTCAATAGCCCACTTGGCGACTCGTCCTGTGGCCTGTCTATTATGAATGATGTCTCCCAAAGGAGCAGAACTTACCACAGTGATGGGGTGACCCTGGAAGTATTGCTTAAGCTTCTGGCTCGCCATGAACACCCCATAATCGAGCTTCTGCCAATGTGGATATCTTTGCTTAGACTCAATAAGCACCTCATTGATGTAGTAAACCGGCCGTTGAACCGGATGCTCCTTGCCAGCCTCTTTGCGCTCCACCACAATTGCAACACTGACAACACGTGAGTTAGCAGCCACATACAACAATAAGGGTTCTTTATCAATGGGAGCCGCAAGGACCGGCGGCTTAGATAACTGTCTCTTTAAATCTTCAAAGGCAGCATTAGCAGCATCACTCCAGACAAAGTTGTCTGTTTTCTTCATCATCTGATACAGCGGTATGGCCTTCTCACCTAACCGGCTTAAAGCAGCGATACGACCCGCCAGTCGCTGGACATCATTGACGCACGCCGGCTTAGCCAAAGAGGTGATTGCCTTGATCTTCTCCGGGTTAGCCTCAATGCCTCTGTTAGAAACCAGAAAACCCAAAAGCTTACCTGTTGGTACGCCAAACACACATTTGGCCGGGTTAAGCATCATTTTGTAAACCCGGAGATTATCAAAGCTTTCCTTCAGATCATCTATCAAGGTCTCCTTCTCCCTGGACTTCACCAAAATATCATCCACATAAGCATGAACATTATGCCCAATCTGATTATGGAGACAGTTCTGCACACATCGTTGATAAGTCGCCTGGGCACTTTTAAGCCCAAAAGGCATAGACACATAACAGAAGGCTCCAAATGGAGTGATCAAAGCTGTCTTCTCCTGGTCCTTAACTGCCATCTTGATCTGATGATAACCAGAATAAGCATCCAAGAAACTCAAACGCTCACAACCCGCCGTAGCATCAATGATCTGATCTATACAGGGGAGAACGAAAGGATCAGCCGGACAAGCCTTGTTTAAGTCTGTGTAATCCACACACATACGCCAGGTGCCGTTCTTTTTATGTACAAGCACCGTGTTAGCCAACCACTCCGGGTGAAAAACTACAACAATGAACCCGGTCGCCAAGATTCGGGCCACCTCCTCACCGATAGCTTTGCGCCTCTCCTCGTTAAACTGCCGAAGAAACTGCCTGACCGGCTTAAACTTTGGATCAATATTGAGAGTGTGCTCAGCGAGTTCTCTCGGTACACCCGGCATGTCGGAAGGTTTCCATGCAAAGATGTCCCGGTTCTCACGGATGAACTCGACGAGCGCGCTTTCCTATTTGGGATCCAGATTGGCACTGATACTGAATTGCTTACACGAGTCACCTAGAACAAAATCAACAAGCTTGGTGTCGTCGGCCGACTTAAATTTCATCACCGGCTCGTGTTCCGTGGTTGGCTTCTTCAGAGACGTCATGTCTGCTGGGTCAACATTATCCTTATAAAACTTCAACTCCTCTGCCGCACAAACAAATTCAGCATAAGCGGCATCACCTTCCTCACATTCCAGGGCTATCTTCCGACTCCCATGTACCGTGATAGTGCCCTTGTGACCCGGCATCTTAAGCTGCAAGTAAACATAACACGGCCACGCCATGAACTTGGCATAAGCCGGCCGTCCAAATAGAGCGTGATATGGGCTCTTGATCTTGACCACTTCAAAGGTTAATTTCTCAGCCCTAGAGTCATGCTCATCTCCGAAGGCTACCTCCAGTTCAATCTTACCCACTGGGTATGCCGACTTACCAGGCACCACTCCATGGAAAACAGTGTTGGATGTCTTGAGATTTTTATCAGTCAGTCCCATACGATTGAAGGTTTCATAATAGAGGATGTTGATGCTGCTGCCTCCATCCATGAGTACTTTAGTGAATTTATATCCACCCACTTGAGGTGCCACCACCAAAGCCAACTGACCCGGATTGTCAACGCGGGGAGGGTGATCTTCCCCGCTCCATACAATGGGCTGCTCTGACCACCTCAAATAACGAGGGACTGCCAGCTCAACAGCGTTCACAGCCCTTTTGTGAAGCTTCTGGTCTCGTTTGCACAGACTAGTGGTGAACACATGATACTGTCCACTATTCAGCTGCTTTGGATTGCTCTGATAACCCGATTGCTGCTGTTGCTGACCTCCTTGGCCAGACTGTTGATTATAACCACCTTGATTTCCTTGAAAGCTGGAACTTGAGCCGCCTCCCGAGCCATGAAAACCGCCTCCACCTGAGCCACTGCCAGGCCCATGGTTGCCGTCGAACATGTTAGAATTTTTGAAAGCCTTCATGATCACGCAATCTTTCCATAGGTGGGAGGCTGGCCTTTCCCGAGTGCCGTGTCTTGGACAGGGCTCATTGAGCAATTGCTCAAGAGTAGGACCTGACCCGCCAGACCGAGGGGGCGGCCTCCCCTTGCGTCGTTGATTGTTACCCTGTGAATTGGTGTTAGCCACAAACTCCGGGTTACCGCCGGCCTTACATTTATTGCCTCCCTGATTCGCTGGGTTATGCTGCTGACCCTTTCCATTGCCGTTCTTCTTCCCCTTCCCTGTCTTCTCTTCCTCAGATGCGGGATCCTTGGTACTATCAGAATCTGCGTATTTGACTAGAGCCGCCATCAGCTGGCCCATGTCATTACAATCACGCTTGAGCCGCCCCAGCTTTTGTTTCAGAGGTTCAAATCGGCAATTTTTCTCCAACATTAAGACCGCAGAGCTAGCATCCATCTTATCAGATGAATGTATCATCTCCTTGACCCGGCACACCCAATGGGTCGTGGACTCACCTTCCTCTTGCTTGCAATTAGTTAAATCTAAAATTGACATGGGCTGCTTGCATGTGTCCTTGAAGTTCTGAATAAATCGGGCTTTTAACTCTGCCCATGAACCAATGGAGTTAGGCGGAAGCCCCTTCAGCCAAGTGCGGGCCGTTCCATCCAACATCATGGTGAAGTACTTGGTCATTGCCGCATCACTGACCTCCAACAATTCCATGGCCATCTCCTAGCTTTCAATCCACGCCACAGGCTGTAAATCGGCTGTGTAATTTGGCACCTTTCGAGGTCCCTTGAAATCCTTGGGCAAACGCTCATTATGCAGAGCCGGCACTAAACAAGGAACACCGCCGGTTCTTGCGGCCATGCCTGCCTCAATAGAGGTCATCGGATAATCCGGGAAGGTTTGGTGAACCGCCTGCTGAGCCACCTGCTGAGCCGCCCGCTCAGCCTCTTGACGTATCCTGTCCTGTACCGGATTATGCCCACCTGGCTGGTTACGACGCTGGGCGTTGCTTGATAAGGCCTCCGAATCCATATGCCTGCTGTAACTCGGGCTCCGGCTTGGGCGAGGAGTCGAATGAATCCTATCTCGACTATAAGAATAAGCCTCCTGCTGCGCCAGAGCCGTCTGAAGAAGTTCTCTGACCCTTCGCGTCTCAACTGTTGTTGGAGAGTCGCCATCCACTAGGAGAGCCGCCAAACGCACCGACGCAGCGATCAAGTTCTCCAAAGGGTTGGAAAAATGACCCGGTGGTGTTGGTATGTAGCGAGGCGGGGCAGTATTCATGTGAGGAGGTTCCATCGGGCTGAACCGGCGCCCCCGCTCCGGCTGTTATAAACCGGTTTGCCTCCGGCGGGTTACTAGGGTCGGCTCCGGGTGCGCTGAAGAGATTCCGAGGATCATAAACCGGAGGCAGACGGGATTGAGCCTTTTGGTGCCTCCTCCTCATCACCTCATTAGATGCATTCAGACTCATTGTAAGCTGGAAAGCCTCTGACTGGATCTGCTGAGCTCGAGCATCCAAAGCCGCGCGTTCTGCGGCCAATCTGGTGTCCTCAGCTGCTAGGGCTTCTTTGGCTCGGGCTACCTCCTCACGTACCCGTGCTACCTCGGCATCATGCTCAGCTTGATCCGCCGGAATAACTGTGGCAGTTAACAGGGCCGTCAATCTGTCCATGAGATCAATCAGCACCTGAGCGGGCGGGCGCACACGACCTCCTGCCCCTGCCGCTCCCGACCCGGAAGTTATTGTTGCTGCAGCCGTAGAGTTTTGACCGGGTTGAGTGCCAGCCATGAAGATCCCTACTCTGCTCGACGGCTCAAAGGGGTCCGGAATACTGCTGCCATCGGAACAGCCCCCAAGCCCACCGTCTTGTAATTGGTATAACGAATCCGTCTCACCAGTGGACGACTCACCATCAGAGTAGACTAGACGGCCGTCTCACCACCATCCACGGATCCTTCAGAAAATTCCCCTCCGTGGATGCAACCCACGAAGGCACGCTTCATGGCGGGCTGAGCCCGGGCGGGTCTCGCATGCTGAGCCATCTCGATGATGTCGGTGCAGATGTTCGGCTCAGGGCCCGGCTCGCCAATCCGGCCGATGAAGACATGGATTCCGCGGAAGGGACCCGGTACCCGTACTCAATTGAGCCGGCGTCGGGGCCTCAGCAGAAAAGAAAAAAAACAAGCAGCTATTAATAAAAGACTAACTTGACTCATTGAAGCTAGGGTTGTGCACCTGTTAGTTGAATCACGTGCAAGTTCTCAGGGAGTAATTAATCAAGCCATGTAGTCGCCGCCGGATCGATCCACCAGCCTGCTTGACGTGTACTCATGTGTTTAGCCGGGAAAGAATCAAGCTAGCCGGCACCCTGCAGCTCGTAGCTAGTTCGGACTCCCATGTATATTTTTTGGGTCAGGTTAGGACGTGTGGCCGGCCACTTCGCTTTTGTTTCAATTAAGTTTCCTTTAAAGGTACGTTCTGGTTTCGTTGATATTGTCCCGGTTTTCTTTGTTTGCATGTATGTTTGTCACAAACGGACAAAACTAAAAAATAGTGCACATAAAAATACTCAAAACTGGTGTAAACTATTGCTGCATGTACCATTACGCATATATATATATATATATATATATATATATATATATATATATATATATATATATATATAGAGAGAGAGAGAGAGAGAGAGAGAGAGAGAGAGAGGAGGAGGAGGAGGACAGGGAGGAGAGGATCATGTCCAAGTGCCATCTCTACATTCTCAATTTTCATCATCGCTATGTGTTCGCAACCCAGAAACCTCAGTTCACCTACTATGGCACTGCCCGGAGGCGCGGCGGATCTGTAGCACTGCGGCCGGCGGGTATGGCTGCGCCGCCCTCGACCCGAACACTTGGCCGGATAGCAATCGCTTGAAGACATTCTGGTCTCATATCCTCAACGCCACATCTATTGAGCATTAGATAGGTGTCCTGGTCTTTCACCATCTCATGGGAGCTTTGGCTCGAACACAACCGCAGAGTGTTCCAGAAGAAGATAGCAGCGCCCTCGGCCATCGTCCAGGCAGTTCAGGGATCCTTGGAATCATGAAGACTGGCGGGAGCAAGATGCATGCAGCACCCCTTTGGGGTTCCGACGTGAGAGAGCACCCTACCCACTGTGTTCCCTAGGGCCTCTTTCTTTTCTCTGAACTTCTTCCTTCAGACCATGTGTACGGCCTTGTAAATATAAAAGGCCAGCAGTTGCTGGTAGTTTCAAAAAAAAAATATACTCAAAACTGGACGAAACAAAGCGGAACCAAATCAAAAATATCCATTCTCTTTAATACTAGGTATAGATTGTACGTGCTAACTTAAATTCATGTGTACATAACTATAGTTATGCGTAACTTTTTCTATTTTTTAATCTTTTTTTATTTCTATCTTTTAATGTCAACCGTAAAAATCAAGATCTTTGTTTTTGCAGGGGCGTAAAATTAAGATCAATAGGCCATATTTTTTATACTGAAAGTATACATATCAAAATAATATATTCATTTTTTAGATGTATGGTGACCTATGAACTCTAATTTGCTATAACACAGCCGTGACCATGCAAAAAAATATCAACACAACCGTGCATAAGTGGGAGTCTATCTGGGAAAAAAAGTGGAAGTCTATCGTGAAATAGTTGGCTTTGTGAACAGCCAATTCAAAAGAGGACGTCCATTGTAGCACAGATAATGTTATCATGAGCCTTATCCTTTTTTGACCGAGTGAAGAATTGTCTTCGGTTTGCTACTCCTTGTATACATACGTTTGTACTTTCCCTTTTACGTTTAGAGTCCGGATGTGGTTAGTACATCTTTTTTTCCTAGTACTAGTAAAAGGTCCGTGCGTTGCAACGAAAAATAAACATCTTAGGTGAGAATTTAGGCCGTCTACGATCTTTAGTTAGGCATGTTCAGTAGCATTTACTTTGAAGTTAAAAATCTGGCCAGTTTATACCAACGGTACAGGATATATACATATTAGCACACATGCAACATTTTTTTTGTACTCACATTGGCCAGTATTAAGGCCACGGGCCACACCTCACCCGCTCAACTCTCCACGCAACTTTCATTCCCTGATTATTATTTTTCATTCCTAGATTATAGCCACACCTTACCTTTTGTTTTGTTTATTTTCCATCATTGCTAGATTATAGCCACATCTTACCCTCTGTTTTGTTTATTTCCGTCATTGACATATCGTAGCCACACCTCACCCTCTGTTTTGTTTATTTTCGAAAAGCGTGTTGATTGTGTACCTAGGGACATATATAAATTGGTGGGATCATGTGTAAATTAGGGAGGATATACTATTAATTAATAAGAATTGTTTTTGGTCGAACCAAAAGCTGCCCCAATGGCCCAATAGGGAGAGTCGTACGACGTGCCCCCCTAACCTCCCATGTAGCCACGCATTCCTCCCCGAGCTGCACACATACAGTGGACATAAAAAACCAAGAACCAACGACCGGAGCCGAAATAACCAGGACCGAAGTCGAAAAAACTGATGACCAAAGGTTCTGTTATTAACTCAGTTAACGAAAGATAGAAACTGAAATTACTTTGGTGAGTTTGGTCGTTGGATTCTGCTGACCTAAGTGTTGAAATAACCGAAATGTATTATAGTTATTAAAGCCTAGCTAATTAAGCCCCATGGCGCATCCACGCTAATCTATCCAACAAGGCAAACTAAGTAGCAATTATACATGAAATAACAGATCACTCTTTGGCTTTTGATATTTGTAAAATCGGTCATGAGTTTAGGGGCTCAAATTTTGAAGCTCACAATTTAGCGAGATATTCCTCTCGGGGGTGGCCGCATGCACTTTCTTTCGGGAGTGGCCGCCATGTATGATTAGGTCACCCTGGAGATATTCCTTCCGTCCATGTAAACATTTTGACGAGTTAATAAAAGCTTAGCGAGATTTGTCTAAAAAAACTACACGAAGCTTCCTCTCAGCCACATATTCAGTCAACCCCTAAAATTGCAACCCCAATATTGTACAGAGCGCTGCCTCCATTTTGCCACATCACGCAATTCCAGCGGCGGCCGGCAGCGAACCTGTGCCATGGGTCCTCTAGATCAAAATTTCGTTTTTATTTACGCACATGCCCATAAAAGTGATTCCATGAATCTAGACTGGTTCTCTAGAATCTTTGTGTAATATAATTATTTTTTTTTCCCTATGTCATTTTTTCATTCTATCATATCATCACACCATTAAATATATCATTCCTTTTTAAAAACTATAAAGATTTTATTTGTTTAAGTGATTTGCTTTTCGGTTCCAAACCTTCTCCAAATCCAATGCCTTTTCTACTTGAAGTTTGGTATCCAAAGGTTGCCACTAATTCCTATTGCATTTATCCAAGCTCCACCAAAATTTCCATAAATTTTGGACACTTTTAAGACAAATACTTATTTCGAACATATTTGAATTAAATTCAAATGAGTTAGAATCTAATTTCCAAGTCATGCCCACAACCAATTTTCTTGGGTCACACGTATTTCAAGGATCCCAAGAAAATTTATTGTTTGCGCAGATTCTTCCCCTAACCCTCTCTATCTTATATTCTTTTTTCTGTTATTAATTAATAAAGAACAAAGAAGAAGAGGAGCAGCAACGCAGCATCCTTTTTTGACCAAGCACGATCCCCGCGTTGCTTCTCCAAACCCATGCCTTTTTTGTTTTGGTCTGCTCTGTAATTAGCCCAGCGGCCCACCCAAACCTTCCTTTAGAAAAAAAAAACAAAACAAAAAAGCACGATCCCCGCGTCCTCTTCCTCGATCCCGCACTCCCTCGTTCGCGCGAGCGCCGCCTCTAGGAGAGGAGCGCCGCGCCCATGAGCCTGCGCGCCCCGCCAGCCGCCATCTTCCCCCGCTCCGGCCGTTGAGCCTGACCGCGCCACCCTTCTTCCTCTTTCGCGCGCCGTTCCTCCCACTGCTGCCCTGCCTCTCCTCGCGCCGTCCTGCAGCTTGGCCGAGCCGCGGACTCTGCTGCACGCAGGCAGCTCTGGCCTCCCTCCTCTTAGCTCTTGCGCCGTGCCCGTGGCTCTGTTCCGGCCGCCTGTCATCTGCCATGGCCGGTCACTGAGCGCCGCCTTCCTGCTTCGCCTGCGCGCACCTCCCTGATTCGCAGGCGACCTCGTCAGCTAGCAGCCGCCGGCCATCGACCTCCCGGTCGCCTCGCTCCACCTACTCCTGTGTTGGCCACCTCTGCCTCTTGCCATGGCACTGCTCGCCTGCGCCTCCACCACCATCCCTGCTGCCGCCAAGTACCTTGGTCGGTGACGCCAGCCGTGACCCCCCGGACGACGGTCACCAGAGCAACCACACCAGCCACCCCTGCCATCTCTCCTTCTCCTCCATCCCTCTGCCTTCTCTTTCCCCGCCTCACCGGCCGCCCTGCCATCTCTCCTTTTCCTCCATCCCTCTGCCTTCTCTCTCCCTGCCTCACATCTCTCTCGATCTCTCCAAGACACCACCACCCGGCGACCCGCCAGGGAATCAACCGCCTCCAGCCACGTCTTGACCGGATCCGCACGACCCCGGCCTCCTCACCTGCAGCCGCCGATAGGAGCTCCTTGCCGTGCGCCATCGCCCGCTTTTTATAGTAAAATCGCCCGCTTGTTTTCCTGCGGCGGGAGAAGACAACCTCCAACACAAATCCTGCCTGAGCCGTCAGGCCTACCTTGCCCGATCCAACCCCATGGGCCGCCGCCGGGTGGGTTGAGGCCCAGGCACGGAAGACACCCTCAATTGAATTGCCTAACTTCCTGCGCAACATGAAAATTTTAGTACCACCTTGGATAGCTAAAAAATTAAAAAATAATTATATGGGTAAACGGATGAAAAAATCAAAGAAATGCACCTTGCTTTATTAGTAGGTATAGAAGTATAGATATAGATATAGATATAGATATGTATACGCGATCATGGCTATAGGTGTTTTAGAGTCCGGACGTAGGGACGTGCCTAGTACTTTTTTTTCTAGTACGTGATCATGGCTATACGTACGTGTCATGTGTACCTAATAATGTTGTGTAGCCTTTTGAAAAAAACTCAAAACTGGACGAAACAAAGTGGAACCAAACCAAGAATATCTATTCCTTTTAATAGTAGTATAGATATAGATAGATATATTAAGAGGTAGTTATCCACTCTAGCCATCAGGCATTGTATCTGGTGCACCGGGGCAATTTGTGCTACCGGTGCACCAATCGCCCGTTGCACAGTCAAAAATGTTTGAAAAAATTCGGAGAAAAATTAGTGCATTAACACAACATGAATGTATGTTGTCACAAAAATTTAGATCAATATTCTAAACATTGCTCGAGATAACTTAGGCTTCAGTTTTGGCCCATTAGCACATTGACGTCAAATTTGTCATTTTTGTATCTTGACCAATGTTTTGAATTTTGATATGAATTTTTTTGACAACATGCATTTATGTTGTATTGATACACTAATTTTTTTTTCGATTTTTTTGAACATTTTTGAATGTGCAACGGGGTCCGGTGCACCGGTAGCACCAATTGCCTTGGTGCACCAGATACGTTCCCTTAGACAACAACATGTGTAGGTGGTCATGGGTTTGAAAGAGGAATGCTATACGGTCGATAGTGTATAGACGATTTATGGACGACGTGTCACCGGAGTCTTTCATCATGTCCACTATGTACATGATGACCATTGGATCGGCTGTCGTTCAAGAATTGTCCCGTGATCCGCAAAGGAGTTCCGGGTTTGAAACCTGGTGCCACACTATTTCGTCTTAATTTTTGGTTTGTATTGACATGCGGAACACACCAAGAGTTGGCATTTTTCCGCAAATAAAACAAAGTAGTTTTTTTTTGTAAAAACGCATTGGGCCGAGCACCAACTGTCACTCACATTGGAGCGGTCCGGTTCGTTGGATTGCTCTTGTTTGATAGCCGATTTTTGGTTGGATCTGCCTCTTCGAGTATTTTTATATTGGTATAGATATGTACAAAGTTGATCGCTAAAAAAATTGTGGGACCAAAGTAAACCAACTAGAAATCAATTTGTCATGTGTTATTGGGCGGTGAATCTTGTTGGGCCATACACACGATAAGACAAACTGAGGCACAACCATAATCATCGAACAAGGGGACCTCCTTTTGGGCGCTCTCTACGCCATGGAACCAACTGGCGCTCACTATAGTGCTCAGTTGGGCCGGCCCATAAAACGTGAACGCAGCGAACTTATAGCATGAAAAAAATCGCAAAACAATTAGCTTTGTCCAAGATTCAAACTTGCACCATTGGACTCCCATACAAGTCTTGCTAACCACTCAGGCTACTCAATTGCATTGACTGAAAACAGCGCAAAAGAATATAAGAACTAGTGTGGATGCACTATTTATACTATATCACTAAGATTTTGGAATTATTTGAAAAAACTTCATCTATTTTAAAAAAAATTCATCTATTTTTAAAAATTACATAAAAAAAGTTCAATAATTTTGAAAAAAGCTCATTCAATTTAGCAAAATTAAAAAATACAAAAAAACATAAAAATGAGCAAACCGTTACAATAAAAAAATAAACAAGAAAAAATAGAAAAGAGAAAAGAAAAATAAGAAAAGCAGGAAAAAGATAGAATGGAAAACGTCGGGTGTAGGTGTTTTTTTAACACAGTACAGACGCAAGCGCTCATATACACACGCATACACTCACTCTATGAACGCACACATGCACACCCTACCCCTATGAGCACCTCTGAAAAGACTGAGCCGGCATATCATCTTGAAATTTACGAAGTCACCGTAGGCACCTCGTCATCGACGAGAACGTCTCGTCCCACTGAATGCGCGTCGCCAGAAATCCTGAAATAAATCCAGAAATAAATGCGAGCACAATGACTTGAACCTTGGTGGGCTGGGGATACCACAGTCTCTCTAACAATCCAACCACAAATTGGTTCGCGTTAGGTGTAGATGTTGGGGTTGTTAGAGCCGCTTATGTACGAGCAGGAGGTCGTTGGTTCGAAACTCACCTGTCGCATAGATTTTACCATGTTGAAAACATAAAAAAGGAAGAGGGCTACGCACCCGTTTGCTTAAAAGAAGGAACATTTCTTTATTCCGGGACAGGGTGTTGACTTCTGTTTTTTTCGTTTTTCTTTCTTTTCTTCCGGTTTTCTTTATTTCTTCAATGGGTTCCTTCGTTTTTTGTTTTTTCTTTGTTTTCTCTGGTTTTATTGGTTTTGACCGGTTTTCCTTTATTTTTTCTTTGATTTTCTTTGTTTGTTTCTTCGGTTTTTTTTCTTCATCGGTTTTCTTCAGTTTTTCTTTCTTCCTCGTTATAAATTTAGGTTTCTTCATTTTCAGCGATTTCCTTTCATTCTTTGTTATAGTTATTTTCTTTCTTTCTTCTTGTTCTTATGTTCTCTTCGCATTTCCTTTTTTTTTCTTTATTTCTTCTGTCCATTTTCATCGGCTTTATTTTGTCAACACATGTTAAATCTTTTTCAGTACAAATTCAATATTTTTGTATACATCAGAAAAAAAATTATATACACGTTAAACATTTTGGAATACATGATTAACATTTTAGAAACTTATATATTTTTTATGTAGAGTACACATTGTAAATAATTTGGTATATATCTAATACATTTTTCTAGTACATGTTCAATATTGTTCGAATACAAGACTATTATTTTTTGAATACATGATCAACATTTTCCCATATATATTTTTAACTGAAAATAAATGTTTCATTAACACTTTTCTATACATATTTCACATTTTAAAATGCTTGATTCAATTTTTTAAATACAAGATTAATATTTTTTTAATACAGGTTGAACATCTTTTTATACACGTTAAGCATTTTCAAATGCTGGATTAACATTTTCTAAATACAAGATTAACATTTTTAGAATACATGGTCAACATTTATGTATACACATTTAACATTTTCAAGTGCTTGATTAATATTTTACAAATACAAGATAAAGCATTTTTTAATACATGACCAAACCATTTTTGAATATGTAGTCAACATTGTACTAAGATACACCCATTTGAGCGACAAGTAGTATGGATTATAGGGAGTAATAGAATTGCAATTTGATTTTAGTGGCAATGTGAGAATGTTGCTGTTTATATGATGTACTGAGATGGTTGGTGTGGATATGATCACTATCATAGGCGGAGGAATCGATAGGGCGAGGTGGGGCGCTCGCCCTACCTTGTTTTTTTGCGAATTTTTTACATACTATAAATTCGTACGTGCAATGCACATCAATAACATGTATATCAAATATACCTTTGTTTACTTTGCCATCCTTCTTATCCGCCAAGTATTTGGGATACTTTCGCTTCCAGTGACCATTCCCTTTGCAGTAGAAGCACTCAGTTTCAGGCTTAGGTCTAGCTTTGGGTTTCTTCACGGGAGTGACAACTTGCTTGCCATTTTTTCTTGAAGTTCCCTTTCTTTTCTTTGCCCCTTTTCTTGAAACTAGTGGTCTTGTTAACCATCAACACTTGATGCTCTTTCTTGATTTCTACCTTCACCGATTTTAGCATCGCGAAGAGCTCGGAAATCGTTTTCGTCATCCATTGCATATTATAGTTCATCACGAAGTTCTAGTAACTTGGTGATAATGACTAGAGAACTCTATCAATCACTATCTTATCTGGAAGATTAACTCCCACTTGATTCAAGTGATTGTAATACTCAGACATTCTGAGCACATGCTCACTGGTTGAGCTATTCTCCTCCATCTTGTAGGCAAAGTACTTGTCAGAGGTCTCATACCTCTCGACTCGGGCATGAGTCTGAAATACCAATTTCAGCTCCTGGAACATCTTATATGCTCCATGGTGTTCAAAACGTTTTTGAAGTCCCAGTTCTAAGCCGTAAAGCATGGCGCACTAAACTATCAAGTAGTCATCATACCGAGCTTGCCAAACGTTCATAACATATGCATCTGCTCCTGCAATAGGTCCGTCACCTAGCGGTGCATCAAGGACATAATTCTTCTGTGCAGCAATGAGGACAATCCTCAGATCACGGACCCAGTCCGCATCATTGCTACTATCATCTTTCAACTTATTTTTCTCTAGGAACACGGTGAGCTACATCGCAAGCTATTGATCTACAACATAGATATGCAAAAACTATCAGGACTAAGTTCATGATAAATTAAGTTCAATTAATCATATTACTTAAGAACTCCCACTTAGGTAGACATCCCTCTAATCATCTAAATGATCACGTGATCCATATCAACTAAACCATGTTCGATCATCACGTGAGATGGAGTAGTTTTCAATGGTGAACATCTCTATGTTTATCATATCTACTATATGATTCACGTTCGACCTTTCGGTCTCAGTGTTCCGAGGCCATATCTGCATATACTAGGCTCGTCAAGTTTAACCCGAGTATTCTGCACGTGCAAAACTGGCTTGCACCCATTGCATGTGAACGTAGAGCTTATCACACCCAATCATCACGTGGTGTCTCAGCACAAAGAACTGTCGCAACAGTGCATACTCAGGGATAACACTTATACCTTGAAATTTTAGTAAGGGATCATCTCATAATGCTACCGTCGTACTAAGCAAAATAAGACGCATCAAAGATAAACATCACATGCAATCAAAATATGTGACATGATATGGCCATCATCATCTTGTGCCTTTGATCTCCATCGCCAAAGTACCGTCATGATCTCCGTCGTCACCGGCATGACACCATGATCTCCATCATTTTGATCTCTATCAACGTGTCGTCACATGGTCGTCTCGCCAACTATTGCTTTTGCAACTATTGCTATGGCATAGCGATAAAGTAAAGCAATTACATGGCGCTTGCATCTTATGCAATAAAGAGACAACCATAAGGCTCCTGCCAGTTGCCGATAACTTTAACAAAACATGATCATCTCATACAACAAATTATATCACATCATGTCTTGACCACATCACATCACAACATGCCCTGCAAAAAAATTTAGACGTCCTCTACTTTGTTGTTGCAAGTTTTACGTGGCTGCTACGGGCTTCTAGCAAGAACCGTTCTTACCTACGCATCGAAACCACAACGATTTTTTGTCAAGTGTGCTGATTTAACCTTCAACAAGGACCGGCCGTAGTCAAACTTGATTCAAGTAAAGTTGGAGAAACAGACACCCGCCAGCCACCTGTGTGTGAAGCACGTCGGTAGAACCGGTCTCATGAATGTGGTCATGTAATGTTGGTCTGGGCCGCTTCATCCAACAATACCACCGAATCAAAGTAAGACGTTGGTGGTAAGCAGTATGACTATTATCGCCCACAACTCTTTGTGTTCTACTCATGCATATCTTCTACGCATAGACCTGGCTCGGATGCTACTGTTCGGGAACGTAGTAATTAAAAAAAATTCCTACGATCACGCAAGATCTAACTAGGAGATGCATAGCAACGAGAGGGGAGAGTGTATCCACGCACCCTCATAGACCGAAAGCGGAAGCGTTATGTTAACGCGGTTGATGTAGTCGAACGTCTTCACGATCCAACCGATCCAAGTACCGAACGTACGGCACCTCCGTGTTCAGCACACGTTCAGCACGATGATGTCCCTCGAGGTCTTGATCAAGTAGATGGTCGAGGGAGAGTTCCGTCAGCACGACGGCGTGTCGACGGTGATGATCAAGTTACCGGCGTAGGGCTTCGCCTAAGCACTACGATGATATGACCGAGGTGTTAAACTGTGGAGAGGGGCACCGCACACGGCTAAGAGATTGTCTGTTGTGCCTTTGGGGTGCCCCCCGCCACTGTATATAAACGGGGGGGGGGGGGGAGAAGGAGGTGGTCGGCCCAAGGGGGCGCCAAGGGGGGAGTCCTACTTGGACTCCTAGTCCAAGTAGGATTCGGCCCCCCTCCTTCCAATCTATGGAGAGGGGAAATGGGAAAGTGGGGAGAGGGAGAAGGAAAGGGGGGCCGCGCCCCCACCCCTAGCCAATTCGGTTTGGGCTTCGGGGGCGCGCGCCACCTCTATGGCAGCCTCTCTCTCTCTCTCCACTATGGCCCAATAGGCCCATTAACTTTCCCGGGGGTTCCGGTAACCTCCCGGTACTCCGAAAATCCCCGATCTTCTTCGGAACCATTCCGGTGTCCGTATATAACCTTCCAATATATCAATCTTTACCTCTCAACCATTTCGAGACTCATCTTCATGTCCGTGATCTCATCCGGGACTCCGAACAAACTTCGGTCACCAAAACACATAACTCATAATACAAATTATCATCGAACGTTAAGCGTGCGGACCCTACGGGTTTGAGAACTATGTAGACATGACCGAGACACATCTCCGGTCAATAACCAATAACGGAACCTGGATGCTCATATTGGCTCCTACATATTCTACGAAGATCTTTATCGGTCAAACCGCATGACAACATACGTTATTCCCTTTGTCATCGGTATGTTACTTGCCCGAGATTTGATTGTCGGTATCATCATACCTAGTTCAATCTCGTTACCGGCAAGTCTCTTTACTCGTTCCGTAATGCAGCATCCCGCAACTAACTCATTAGTCACATTGCTTGCAAGGCTTATAGTGATGTGCATTACAGAGAGGGCCAGAGATACCTCTCCGATACACGGAGTGACAAATCCTAATCTCGATATATGCCAACTCAACAAACACCTTTGGAGACACCTGTAGAGCATCTTTATAATCACTCAGTTATGTTGTGACGTTTGATAGCACACAAGGTGTTCCTCCGGTATTCGGGAGTTGCATAATCTCATAGTCAAAGGAATATGTATAAGTCATGAAGAAAGCAATAGCAATAAAACTTAACGATCATTATGCTAAGCTAACGGATGGGTCTTGTCCATCACATCATTCTCCTAATGATGTGATCCCGTTCATCAAATGACAACACATTTCTATGGTTAGGAAACTTAACCATCTTTGATTAACGAGCTAGTCTAGTAGAGGCTTACTAGGGACACTGTGTTTTGTCTATGTATCGACACATGTATCAAGTTTCCGGTTAATACAATTCTAGCATGAATAATAAACATTTATCATGATATACGGAAATATAAATAACAACTTTATTATTACCTCTAGGGCATATTTCCTTCATGGGTACCATAAGCACTTGACTCAGCTAGGAGTTAATCTTCCTGATGATAGTGTCATTGACAGAGTTCTTCAATCGCTGTCACCAAGCTATAAAGGCTTCGTGATGAACTATAATATGCAAGGGATGGAAAAGACAATTCCCGAGCTCTTAGCGATGCTAAAGGCTGCGGAGGTAGAAATCAAGAAGGAGGATCAAGTGTTGATGGTGAACAAGACCACTAGTTTCAAGAAAAAACGCAAAGGCAAGAAGGGGAACTTCAAGAAGAACAGCAAGCCAGTTGCTGCTCAAGGGAAGAAGCCCAAGTCTGGACCTAAGCCTGAGACTGAGTGCTTCTACTTCAAAGGGACTGGTCACTGGAAGCGGAACTGCCCCAAGTATTTGGCGGATAAGAAGGATGGCAAAGTGAAAGGTATATTTGATATACATGTTATTGATGTGTACCTTACTAATGCTCGTAGTAGCGCCTGGGTATTTGATACTAGTTCCGTTGCTCATATTTGCAACTCGAAACAGGGGCTACGGATTAAACGAAGATTGGCTAAGGAAGAGGTGACGATGCGCGTGGGAAATGGTTCCAAAGTCGATGTGATCGCCGTCGGCACGCTACCTATACATCTACCGCCGGGATTAGTTTTAGACCTAAATAATTGTTATTTGGTGCCAGTTTTGAGTGATGTCTACTACACAACCTTCTTCTTGTAGACGTTGTTGGGCCTCCAAGTGCAGAGGTTTGTAGGACAGTCGCAAATTTCCCTCAAGTGGATGACCTAAGGTTTATCAATCCGTGGGAGGCGTAGGATGAAGATGGTCTCTCTCAAACAACCCTGCAACCAAATAACAAAGAGTCTCTTGTGTCCCCAACACACCCAATACAATGGTAAATTGTATAGGTGCACTAGTTCGGCGAAGAGATGGTGATACAAGTGCAATATGGATGGTAGATATAGGTTTTGTAATCTGAAAATATAAAAACAACAAGGTAACAAGTGGTAAAAGTGAGCGTAAACGGTATTGCAATGCTAGGAAACAAGGCCTAAGGTTCATACTTTCACTAGTGCAAGTTCTCTCAACAATAATAACATAGTTGGATCATATAACTATCCGTCAACATGCAACAAAGAGTCACTCTAAAGTCACTAATAGCGGAGAACAAATGAAGAGATTATTGTAGGGTAGGAAACCACCTCAAAGTTATCCTTTCTGATCGATCTATTCAAGAGTCCCTAGTAAAATAACACGAAGCTATTCTTTCTGTTCGATCTATCATAGAGTTCGTACTAGAATAACACCTTAAGACACAAATCAACCAAAACCCTAATGTCACCTAGATACTCCAATGTCACCT
This sequence comes from Triticum aestivum, assembly GCF_018294505.1. NCBI lineage: Eukaryota > Viridiplantae > Streptophyta > Magnoliopsida > Poales > Poaceae > Triticum > Triticum aestivum. Next base: position 563,192,222 of record NC_057802.1, read on the forward strand.
CAAGTATCCGTGGGTATGATTATACGATATGCATCACACAATCTCAGATTCATCTATTCAACCAACACAAAGAACTTCAAAGAGTGCCCCAAAGTTTCTACCGGAGAGTCAAGACGAAAACGTGTGCCAACCCCTATGCATAAGTTCACAAGGTCACAGAACCCGCAAGTTGATCACCAAAACGTACATCAAGTAGATCACGTGAATATCCCATTGTCACCACAGATAAGCACATGCAAGACATAAATCAAGTGTTCGCAAATCCTTAAAGACTCAATCCGATAAGATAACTTCAAAGGGAAAACTTAATCCATTACAAGAGAGTAGAGGGGAGAAACATCATAAGATCCAACTATAATAGCAAAGCTCGCGACACATCAAGATCGTGCCAAATCAAGAACACGAGAGAGAGATCAAACACATAGCTACTGGTACATACCCTCAGCCCCAAGGGTGAACTACTCCCTCCTCGTCATGGAGAGCGCCGGGATGATGAAGATGGCCACCGGAGAGGGATTCCCCCTCCGGCAGGGTGCCGGAACAGGGTCCCGACTGGTTTTTTGTGGCTCTGGAGTTTTGCGACAGCGGAACTCCCGATCTAGGTTATGTTCTGGGCGTTTCTGTATATATAACTGGTTTTTGCGTCGAGGACAAGTCAGGGGGGTCTCCGAGCTGTCCACGAGGCAGGGGGCGGGCCCAGGGGGAGGGCGTGCCCCCTACCCTCGTAGGCAGCCCGGGACTCTTCTGATCCATCTCCGATGCTCCGTGGGCTTCTTCTGGTCCAAAAATAATCTCTGTCAAATTTCAGGTCAATTGGACTCCGTTTGGTTTTCCTTTTCTGCGATACTCAAAAACAAGGAAAAAACAGAAACTGGCACTAGGCTCTAGGTTAATAGGTTAGTGCCAAAAATCATATAAAACAACATATAAATGCATATAAAACATCCTAGATGGATAATATAATAGCATGGAACAATCAAAAATTATAGATACGTTGGAGACGTATCAAGCATCCCCAAGCTTAATTCTTGCTCGTCCTCGAGTAGGTAAATGATAAAAACAGAATTTTTGATGTGGAATTCTACCTAACATAATTTTCAATGTAATCTTCTTTATTGTGGCATGAATGTTCAGATCCGAAAGATTCAAAACAAAAGTTTAATATTGACATGAAAACAATAATACTTCAAGCATACTAACAAAGCAATCATGTCTTCTCAAAATAACATGGCCAAAGAAAGTTATCCCTACAAAATCATATAGTGTGGCTATGCTCTATCTTCATCACACAAAATATTTAAATCATGCACAACCCCGGTTTCAGCCAAGCAATTGTTTCATACTTTAGTATTCTCAAACTTTTTCAACTTTCACGCAATACATGAGCGTGAGCCATGGACATAGCACTATAGGTGGAATAGAATATGGTAGTTGTGGAGAAGACAAAAAGGAGGAAGATAGTCTCACATCAACTAGGCGTATCAATGGGCTATGGAGATGCCCATCGATAGATATCAATGTGAGTGAGTAGGGATTGCCATGTAACGGATGCACTAGAGCTACAAGTTTATGAAAGCTCAAAAGGAAACTAAGTGGGTGTGCATCCAACTTGCTTGCTCATGAAGACCTAGGGCACTTTGGGGAAGCCCATCATTGGAATATACAAGCCAAGTTCTATAATGAAAAATTCCCACTAGTATATGAAAGGGACAACATAGGAGACTCTCTATCATGAAGATCATGGTGCTACTTTGAAGCACAAGTGTGGTAAAAGTATAGTAGCATTGCCCCTTTGCTCTTTTTCTCTCTTTTTTTTTGTTTTTTTGGGCCTTCTCTTTTTTTTTGGCCTCTTTTTTTTTATTTATTTAAATTTTTGTCCGGAGTCTCAGCCCGACTTGTGGGGAAATCATAGTCTCCATCATCCTTTCCTCACTGGGACAATGCTCTAATAATGACGATCATCACACTTTTATTTACTTACAACTCAAGAATTACAACTCGATACTTAGAACAAAATATGACTCTATGTGTATGCCTCCGGCGGTGTACCAGGATATGCAATGAATCAAGAGTGACATGTATGAAAGAATTATGAATGGTGGCTTTGCCACAAATACGATGTCAACTACATGATCATGCAAAGCAATATGACAATGATGGAACGTGTCATAATAAACGGAACGGTGGAAAGTTGCATGGCAATATATCTCGGAATGGCTATGGAAAGGCCATAATAGGTAGGTATGGTGGCTTTTTTTAGGAAGGTATATGGTGGGTGTATGATACCGGCGAAAGGTGCGCGGTATTAGAGAGGCTAGCAATGGTGGAAGGGTGAGAGTGCGTATAATCCATGGACTCAACATTAGTCATGAAGAACTCACATACTCATTGCAAAAATCTATAAGTCATCAAAACAAAGTACTACGCACATGCTCCTAGGGGAAGGGTTGGTAGGAGTTAACCATCGCGCAATCCCGACCTCCACACATAAGGAAGACAATCAATAAATAAATCATGCTCCAACTTCATCACATAACGGTTCACCATACGTGCATGTTACGGGAATCACAATCTTTAACACAAGTATCTCTCAAATTCACAACTACTCTATTAGCATGACGCTAATATCACCATCCTCATGTCTCAAAACAATCATAAAGAATCAAACTTCTCATAGTATTCAATGCACTTTATATGAAAGTTTTTATTATATCCCTCTTGGATGCCTATCATATTAGGACTAAATTCATAACCAAAGCAAATTACCATGCTGTTCTAAAAGACTCTCAAAATAATATAAGTGAAGAATGAGAGTTCATCTATTTCTTCAAAATGAAACCACCTTCGTGCTCTAAAAAGATATAAGGGAAGCACTAGAGCAAACGACAAACTACTCCGAAAGATATAAGTGAAGATCAATGAGTAGTTGAATAATTATGTAACTATGTGAAGACTCTCTAACATTTAAGAATTTCAGATCTTGGGATATTATCCAAACAGCAAGCAAAACAAAATAATGACGCTCCAAGAAAAACACATATCATGTGGTGAATAAAAATATAGCTCCAAGTAAAGTTACCGATGAATGAAGACGAAAGAGGGGATGCCATCCGGGGCATCCCCAAGCTTAGGCTCTTGGTTATCCTTGAATATTACCTTGGGGTGCCTTGGGCATCCCCAAGATTAGGCTCTTTCCACTCCTTATTCCATTGTCCATCGAATCTTTACCCAAAACTTGAAAACTTCACAACACAACACTCAACAGAAAACTCGTAAGCTCTGTTAGTATAAGAAAATAAATCACCACTTTAAGGTACTGTAATGAACTCATTCTAAATTCATATTGGTGTAATATCTACTGTATTCCAACTTCTATATGGTTCATACCCTCCGATACTACTCATAGATTCATCAAAATAAGCAAACAACACATAGAAAACAGAATCTGTCAAAAACAGAACAGTCTGTAGCAATCTGTATCAAACGTATACTTCTGGAACTCCAAAAATTCTACCAAATTAGTAAGTCCTAAGTAATTTGTTATTTAATCTTCTGCAAAAATAATCAACTGAAAATCACGTTCCTGTGATTTATTAAAACTAATCTCGTGCGCGCAAAAGTTTCTGTTTTTCAGCAAGATCAAATTAACTATCACGGTAGGTTATCCTAAAGGTCTTACTTGGCACTTTATTGAAACATAAGCTATAAAACATGATTACTACAGTAGCATAATCATGTGAACACAGAAAAACAGTAAAGGTAAATATTGGGTTGTCTCCCAACAAGTGTTTTTCTTTATTGCCTTTTTAGCTAGGCATGATGATGACAATGATGCTAACATAAAAGATAAGAATTGAAACATAACGGGAGCATCATGAAGCATATGACTAACACATTTAAGCCTAACTCACTTCCTATGCATAGGGATTTTGTGAGCAAACAACTTATGGGAACAAGAATCAACTAGCATAGGAAGGTAAAACAAGCATAGCTTCAAGATTTTCAACACATAGAGAGGAAACTTGATATTATTGCAATTCCTACGAGCATATGTTCCTCCCTCATAATAATTTTCAGTAGCATCATGAATGAATTCAACAATATAACCATCGCATAAAGCATTATTTTCATGATGCACAAGCATAGAAATTTTACTACTCTACACATAAGCAAATTTCTTCTCATGAATAGTAGTGGGAGCAAACTCAACAAAATAACTATCATGTGAAGCATAATCCAATTGAAAATTAAAATCATGATGACAAGTTTCGTGGTTATCTTTATTCTTTATAGCATACATGTCATCACAATAATCATCATAAATAGGAGGCATGCTTTCATCATAATAAATTTGCTCATCAAAACTTGGGGGACTAAACATATCATCTTCATCAAACATAGCATCCACAAGCTTGTGGCAAACATTAATTGCAGCAAATAAATTCTCAAACATGTCATCCTCACCATTAATAGTATGGATAGCACCAATAGTATAGCAATTATCATCATCACAATGAGTAATAGGAGCAACATCATTTGGGAGGGATATCTTTTTACCTTTGCTTCTCCGTCTTTTCTTTTTCTTCTTCACATCATGTGTGGGTTCAATCCTCTTTTTGGAGCTCCTTATTAATGAGATTGGTTGAATAGAAGGCTCCTCCTCGTTACCTGATTCATGATGAGAAAGAATAGGAGGATATTAGGAAATCTCTTCCCTTTCATTAGTATTCTCTTCATCTTCTATTTGTTTTCTTGTCTTTATGTAATTGGCAATATAAGGATTTTCAATGCAATTCACCGCACAATACATATAAATTTCCTCTAGATCAAAATCAAGAACTTTATCAAGGACAAATTCTGGCATATCCTTAGTTATACATTTCATTTCTTCGTAACCCACAAGCAAACTAAGTTCATTATGATGCGCAAGGGAAATCAAGTCATCACAATTTTTGGACACGATACGATCATGACACAATTTGCATTGGATATTTAAATGACCACGTTCATTGCAAAGTTAACAAGGATGACTAAGAAAATTTAATTTTTCAGCACAAACACCTAGCCTTTCTTGCAACCATTTGGTTTCTAAATACTTATGCCTCTTGCAAAATCTATCTTCCCTATTTGGTGTGTACTTGCAAACTCTATGCACTCCATAAAAATTGACATGCTTATAAGAGACATTTTCATCATGACTAGTGTAATCATCATTAGTACTATGGATATTCAAAGAGTTCATACTAACATCATTGCAATCATGCTCATCATTCAAAGATTTATTGCCAAACATTCTAATGCATTCTTCTTCTAACATTTTGGCACAATTATCGGAATCCTTATTCCCATGAAAGATATTAAAACGATGAAGCATATGAGGCACCCTCAATTCCATTTTTAGTTTTCTTTTATAAACTAAACTAGTGATAAAACAAGAAACAAAAAGATTCGATTGCAAGATCTGAAGATATACCTTCAAGCACTCACCTCCCCGGCAACGGCGCCAGAAAAGAGCTTGATGTCTACTACACAATCTTCTTCTTGTAGACGTTGTTGGGCCTCCAAGTGCAGAGGTTTGTAGGACAGTAGCAAATTTCCCTCAAGTGGCTGACCTAAGGTTTATCAATCCGTGGGAGGTGTAGGATGAAGATGGTCTCTCTCAAACAACCCTGCAACCAAATAACAAAGAGTCTCTTGTGCCCCCAACACACCCAATACAATGGTAAATTGTATAGGTGCACTAGTTCGGCGAAGAGATGGTGATACAAGTACAATATGGATGGTAGATATAGGTTTTTGTAATCTGAAAATATAAAAACAGCAAGGTAACAAGTGGTAAAAGTGAGCGTAAACGGTATTGCAATGCTAGGAAAAAAAGGCCGAAGGTTCATACTTTCACTAGTGCAAGTTCTCTCAACAATAATAACATAGTTGGATCATATAACTATCCCTCAACATGCAACAAAGATTCACTCAAAAGTCACTAATAGCGGAGAACAAACGAATAGATTATTGTAGGGTACGAAACCACCTCAAAGTTATCCTTTCTGATCGATCTATTCAAGAGTCCGTAGTAAAATAACATGAAGCTATTCTTTCCGTTCGATCTATCATAGAGTTCGTACTAGAATAACACCTTAAGACACAAATCAACCAAAACCCTAATGTCACCTAGATACTCCAATGTCACCTCAAGTATCCGTGGGTATGATTATACGATATGCATCACACAATCTCAGATTCATCTATTCAACCAACACAAAGAACTTCAAAGAGTGCCCCAAAGTTTCTACCGGAGAGTCAAGACGAAAACGTGTGCCAACCCCTATGCATAAGTTCACAATGTCACAGAACCTGCAAGTTGATCACCAAAACATACATCAAGTAGATCACTTGAATACACTAGTAGAAAACAGGCCTTTGGTTCGGCCAGAAAAGAGCATTAATCCCGGTTGCATTACGAACCGGGACTAATGTAAGCATTAGTCCCGGTTCGAGCGGCTAGGGCACCGTACAGGCATTAGTCCCAGTTCAAATGGGACATTTAGTCCCGGTTGGTGCGAAGAACCGGGACTAAAGGGTGCGATGCCCATTAGTACTGGTTCGTGGCACCAACCGGTACTAAAGGTTAGACCTTTAGTCCCGGTTCGAGCCACCAACCAGTACTAATGGGGTTTGAGGCATTAGTACCGGTTCGTGGCACGAACCGGTACTAAAGGTCCCATTTTCAAACTCTACCCCCTAGTGGATCGCCTTTTCAGTTTTGTAAAAAGCAAAAGAAAATGATAAAAACTTCAAAAATTAAAATCCTTCCAGATGTAGTTATGTTACTACATGTACTAGTTAGGAAAATTTAAAAACTTAAATTTGGACATGTTTTGCAAAAAGTGTAGGGAAAATGTAAAACGGCTATAACTTTTGCATACGATGTCAGAAAAAATGTACAATATATCAAAATGTTCAGCACAAAAATCCACTTCCGATTTTGACCGCCTACGGCATGTTTGCAAAATTTTAGAATCCTCAAATTCTAAAAGGAAAAAAAGTTATGCTCAAATTTTAGTTTTTTTTGAATTTTTGTTAAATCTGGTCAAACTATGGTCAAACTACTTACTCAAGGAGTATTAGTGTTACTAAATAATTACTCAAGAATATTAGTGTTACTAAATAATTATTTCAGTTTTTTTTGAATTTTGGTCAAATCTGGTCAAATTGTGGTCAAACTGTGGTCAAATAATGGTCAAACTAATTATTCAAGAAATATTAGTGTTACTAAATAATTATTTCAGTTTTTTTGAATTTTGGTCAAATCTGGTCAAACTGTGGTCAAAGTATGGTCAAACTACTTATTCAAGAAATATTAGTGTTACTAAATAATTATTGTTTTTTAGAAAATAGTTTCAAACTCAAACAGTGAAATGTGTGACTTCATGCTCAAGCTAAATTCCTGAGGGTTAATAGGATTGACATCTTACTATTGTTAGTAAAACAACAAGTGCAGACTTGGAAACGAGGGAGAATAGAACCCGGAAGTTAAGCGTGCTCAGGCTGGAGTAGTGAGAGGATGGGTGACCCTCCGGGAAGTTAGATGATTTGGAGTGATGAGAGGTGATTAGAGATTAGAGGTTAAATTGAGCAGTGATGAGGGGTGATTAGAGATTAGAGGTTAAAATAATTCAGAAATTTGAAAATAAAAAAAAATTCAAAAAAAATTCAAAAAATTTCCTTTAGTACCGGTTCGTGTTACCAACCGGGACTAAAGGTGGACCTCCAGGCAGCGGCCACGTGGAGGGCCTTTAGTCCCGGTTCGTGTAAGAACCGGGACTAAAGGGGGAGGCTTTAGTAACGATCCTTTTTCTACTAGTGATATCCCATTGTCACCACAGATAAGCACATGCAAGACATACATCAAGTGTTCTCAAATCCTTAAAGACTCAATCCGATAAGATAACTTCAAAGGGAAAACTCAATCCATTACAAGAGAGTAGAGGGGGAGAAACATCATAAGATCCAACTATAATAGCAAAGCTCGTGGTACATCAAGATCGTGCCAAATCAAGAACACGAGAGAGAGAGATCAAACACAGAGCTACTGGTACATACCCTCAACCCCGAGGGTGAACTACTCCCTCCTCGTCATGGAGAGCGCCGGGATGATGAAGAGGGCCACCGGAGGGGGATTCCCCCCTCCGGCAGGGTGCCGGAACAGGGTCCGGATTGGTTTTTCATGGCTCTGGAGGTTTGCGGCAGGGGAACTCCCGATCTAGGTTATGTTCTGGGGGTTTCTGTATATATAAGAGGTTTTGGCATCGAGAACAAGTTAGGGGGGGTCTCCGGGCTGTCCACGAGGCAGGGGGCGCGCCCCCTACCCTCGTGGGCAGCCCATGACTCTTCTGGTCCATCTCTGATGCTCAGTGGGCTTCTTCTGGTCCAAAAATAATCTCCGTCAAATTTCAGGTCAATTGGACTCCGTTTGGTTTTCCTTTTCTGCGATACTCAAAAACAAGAAAAAACATAAACTGGCACTGGGCTCTAGGTTAATAGGTTAGTCCCAAAAATCATATAAAACAGCATATAAATGCATATAAAACATCCTAGATGGATAATATAATAGCATGGAACAATAAAAAATTATAGATACGTTGGAGACGTATCATTGAGCATGAACATTATATCTGGATCTTGTTTGATGCGAGACAGTTATTCATTTAAATCAGAGAATAATGGTTGTTCTATTTATATGAGTAATATCTTTTATGGTCATGCACCCTTGATGAGTAGTCTATTTTTGTTGAATCTCGATTGTAGTGATACACATATTCATAATATTGAAGCCAAAAGATGCAAGGTTAATAATGATAGTGCAACTTATTTGTGGCACTGCCGTTTAGGTCATATTGGCGTAAAGCGCATCAAGAAACTCCATGCCGATGGGCTTTTGGAATCACTTGATGCTTGTGAACCATGACTCATGGGCAAGATGACTAAGACTCCGGAACAATGGAGCGAGCAACTGACTTATTGGAAATAATACATACTGATGTATGCGGACCGATGAGTGTCGAGGCTCGCGGCAGGTATCATTATTTTCTGACCTAATTCACAGATGATTTAAGCAGATATGGGTATATCTACTTAATGAAACATAAGTCTGAAACATTTGAAAAGTTCAGAGAATTTCAGGGTGAAGTGGAAAATCATCGTAACAAGAAAATAAAGTTTCTACGATCTGATCGTGGAGGTGAATATTTCAGTTATGAGTTTGGTCTTCATTTGAAAGAACGTGGAATAGTTTCGCAACTCACGCCACCTGGAACACCACAGCGTAATGGTGTGTCCGAACGTCGTAACCGTATTTTATTAGATATGGTGCGATCTATGATGTCTCTTACTGATTTACCGCTATCTTTCTAGGGTTATGCTTTAGAGACAGTTGCATTCACGTTAAATAGGTCAGCATCTGAATCCGTTGAGGCGACACCATATGAACTGTGGTTTGGCAAGAAACCTAAGCTGTCGTTTCTTAAAGTTTGGGGTTGTGATGCTTATGTGAAAAAGCTTCAACCTGATAAGCTCGAACCCAAATCGGAGAAATGTGTCTTCATAGGATACCCAAAGGAGACTTTTGGGTACACCTTCTATCACAGATCCGAAGGCAAGATATTCGTTGCTAAGAATGGATCCTTTCTAGAGAAGGAGTTTCTCTCGAAAGAAGTGAGTGGGAGGAAAGTAGAACTTGATGAGGTAATTGTACCTTCTCCCGAATTGGAAATTAGTTCATCGCAGAAATCAGTTTCAGTGATTCCTACACCAATTAGTGAGGAAGCTAATGATGATGATCATGAAACTTCATATCAAGTTACTACCGAACCTCGTAGGTCAACCAGAGTATGATCCGCACCAGAGTGGTATGGTAATCCTGTTCTGGAGGTCATGTTACTAGACCATGACGAACCTACGAACTATGAGGAAGCGATGATGAGCCCAGATTCCACGAAATGGCTTGAGGCTATGAAATCTGAGATGGGATCCATGTATGAGAACAAAGTGTGGACTTTGGTTGACTTGCCCGATGATCGGCAAGAAATAGAAAATAAATGGATCTTCAAGAAGAAGACTAACGCTGACGGTAATGTTACTGTGTACAAAGCTCGACTTGTTGCAAAAGGTTTTCGACAAGTTCAAGGAGTTGACTACGATGAGACCTTCTCACTCGTAGCAATGCTTAAGTCTGTCCGAATCATGTTAGCAATTGCCGCATTTTATGATTATGAAATTTGGCAAATGGATGTCAAAACTGCATTCCTTAATGGATATCTTAAAGAAGAGTTGTATATGATGCAACCAGAAGGTTTTGTCGATCCTAAAGGTGCTAACAAAATGTGCAAGCTCCAGCGATCCATTTATGGACTGGTGCAAGCCTCTCGGAGTTGGAATATACGCTTTGATAGTGTGATCAAAGCATATGGTTTTATACAGACTTTTGGAGAAGCCTGTATTTACAAGAAAGTGAGTGGGAGCTCTGTAGCATTTCTAATATCATATGTGGATGACATATTGTCGATTGGAAATAATAAAGAATTTCTGGATAGCATAAAAGGATACTTTAGTAAGAATTTTTCAAAGAAAGACCTCGATGAAGCTGCTTATATATTGGGCATCAAGATCTATAGAGATAGATCAAGACGCTTAATTGGAATTTCACAAAGCACATACCTTGATAAAGTTTTGAAGAAGTTCAAAATGGATCAGTCAAAGAAAGGGTTCTTGCCTCTGTTACAAGGTGTGAAGTTGAGTCAGACTCAATGCGCGACCACTGCAGAAGATAGAGAGAAAATGAAGGTCATTCCCTATGTCGCAGCCATAGGTTCTATCATGTATGCAATGTTGTGTACCAGACCTGATGTGTGCCTTGCTATAAGTTTAGCAAGGAGGTACCAAAGTAATCCAGGAGTGGATCACTGGACAACGGTCAAGAACATCCTGAAATACCTGAAAAGGACTAATGATATGTTTCTCATCTTTGGAGGTGGCAAAGAGCTTGTCGTAAATGGTTACGTCGAAGCAAGCTTTGACACTAATCCGGATGACTCTAAGTCACAAACCGGATACGTATTTATACTGAATGGTGGAGCTGTAAGTTGGTGCAGTTCCAAGCAGAGTGTCGTGGCGAGATCTACGTGTGAAGCGGAGTACATAGCTGCTTCGGAAGCAGCAAATGAAGGAGTCTGGATGAAGGAGTTCATATCTGATCTAGGTGTAATACCTAGTGCATCGGGTCCAATGAAAATCTTTTGTGACAATACTGGAGCAATTGCCTTGGTGAAGGAATCCAGATTTCACAAGAGAACCAAACACATCAAGAGACGCTTCAATTCCATCCGCGATCAAGTCAAGGAGGGAGACATAGAGATTTGCAAGATACATACGGATCTGAATGTTGTAGATCTGTTGACTAAGCCTCTCTCACGAGCAAAACATGATCAATACCAAGACTCCATGGGTTTTAGAATCATTACTATGTAATCTAGATTGTTGACTCTAGTGCAAGTGGGAGACTGAAGGAAATATGCCCTAGAGGAAGTAATAAAGTTGTTATTTATATTTCCTTATATCATGATAAATGTTTATTATTCATGCTAGAATTGTATTACCCGGAAACTTAGTACATGTGTGAATACATAGACAAACAGAGTGTCCCTAGTATGCCTCTACTTGACTAGCTCGTTAATTAAAGATGGTTAAGTTTCCTGACCATAAACATGTGCTGTCATTTGATGAACGGGATCACATCATTAGAGAATGATGTGATGGACAAGACCCATCCATTAGCTTAGCATAATGATCGTTTAGTTTTATTGCTATTGCTTTCTTCAGGACTTATACATATTCCTCTGACTATGAGATCATGCAACTCCCGAATAACGGAGGAACACTTTGTGATTATAAAGATGCTCTACAGGTGTCTCCGAAGGTGTTTGTTGACTTGGCATAGGTCGAGATTAGGATTTGCACTCCGAGTATCGGAGACGTATCTCTGGGCCCTCTCGGTAATGCACATCACTATAAGCCTTGCAAGCAATGTGACTAATAAGTTAGTTGCGGGATGATGCATTACGGAACGAGTAAAGAGACTTGCCGGTAACGAGATTGAACTAGGTATGATGATACCAACGATCGAATCTCGGGCAAGTAACATACCGATGACAAAGGGAATGACGTATGTTGTTATGCGGTTTGACCGATAAAGATCTTCGTAGAATATGTAGGAGCCAATATGAGCATCCAGGTTCCACTATTGGTTATTGACCGGAGATGTGTCTCGGTCCTGTCTACATAGTTCTCGAACCCGTAGGGTCCGCACGCTTAATGTTCGATGACGATTTGTATTATGAGTTATGTGTTTTTGATGACCGAAGTTTGTTCGGAGTCCCGGATGCGATCACGGACATGACGAGGAGTCTCGAAATGGTCGAGAGGTAAAGATTGATATATTGGAAGGTTACATACGGATACCGAAATGGTTCCGAAAAAGATCGGGGATTTTTCGGAGTACCGGAACCCCCCGGGAAAGTTATTGGGCCTAATGGGCCATAGTGGAGGAGAGGAGGCAGGCCACAGGTCGTGGGGCGCGCCCCCCTTGCCCCAATCCAAATTGGACAAGGGGAGGGGGCGCGGCCCCCGCTTTCCTTCTCCCTCTCCCTCCTTTCCCCTTTCCCCCTCTCCGTTGGAAGGAAAGGAGGGCCGAATCCTACTAGGTTTGGAGTCCTAGTAGGACTCTCCCCCCCTTGGCGCGCCTCTCCCTTAGTCGGCCTCCTCCTCCCCCTCTCCTTTATATACGTGGGCAGAGGGCACCCCAAAGGCACAACATCAATTGTCTTAGCCGTGTGCGGTGCCCCCCTCCACAATTTACGACCTCGGTCATAATGTCATAGTGCTTAGGCGAAGCCCTGCGCGGATCACATCATCAACACCGTCACCACACCGTCGTGCTGACGAAACTCTCCCTCGACCCTCTACTGGATCAAGAGCTCAAGGGACATCATCATGCTGAACATGTGCTGAACACGGAGGTGCCATACATTCGGTACTTGCACTACAAAAAAATACACTTCCGTGATGATACGTGTTTGTCACAGTAGGTCACGTTTTCTGTCATGCATGTACATCCATGACAATTTTATGACAGAATCAAGATATTCATACCTGTGCTGTCATAGAAGTGTTCCATGACATTACCAAAATTATCATCACGGAAGTGTCCACTTCCATGACGATACATCGCGCGTCACAGAAGTGCTTTCGTGAAGGGTGACCGACACGTGGCATCCACCATAATGGAACGCCGTTGAGCTATCGGGTCCGGTTTTGGATCCGATAACCCGTTAACAGCCACGACCAATGGGGATTTTCCATGTGTAAAATCATCATTGGCTGGAGGAAACACGGGTCGGCTCACCGTTGGGACAGATGTCATCCACACATTGGACCCAAAGCGCCTATGATATGTCGACACGTGGCACGGCCCAACAGAGGCCCATTCCTTTGAAAAGGCCAACCCGTTTGACTTGGTCAAAAGGTGGCGGGCTGGCCCACGGCAAGCCTGTTAACGGCCTGTTCGCATATAGCCCATTTACAGCCCGCTAACCCAGGGCCCGTTTACGGCCTATCCAAATTAGGCCGAGTAGCGTCATCTGGGCCGTCCAATATAATTCCAGCCCGTTTTAACTTCCGGCCCATGTATGGCCCATGACATCTTTCGGCCCATATGAGGCCCTTAGTAACCCTCGGCCCATTAACGGCCCGTGGTAAAACTGGCCAACGGTGTTCAACCAATGCGGTAGTTGTTTTACTTCCACTTTTGATATCAGTAGATCCCCTTTCCTGGAAGAAAAATCTTGTGAAAACTCATGAACTCATCTGTACTGGTTTTTAGGTCTAGATTTATTTTTCTTTTCCTGAACAGCCGTTAATCCAAAATAATAGCTGCAGCCTGTGAAACTTGTTTGTAACACTTAGGCAAAAACTGCATTTGTTTGATCCACCTAGCCATGGTGGCTCTTGCCACCGGCTTAAAATTGAAATGCTCAATTGATAACCTTAACCACTCATGGCGGCTTAGATAACTTGACTGCTCCTGGCACTCATGGCGGCTTAAATAACTTGACATAATTTAGCCATATACCATTAGGCCCCTTTATAAGCCGCCATCTTGAATATGTACTGTAATGTTTCCCTCCGGCTTCAATTTGAACCGGCAATTTCACTCTTTGTTAGGCTTCCTTCTTCACAATGCCGCCAAAAACACCCACTTCATGTAATTGGGTCAAGTCCATCGTCACAGATAGTACACTTGATGACTTTGTGAAGACTGGCTATCTGCCAAAGAAGGAAATCATGTCCTACCGTGCACCTGATCCAACTGAGGAAAAGCCTCAGCCCAAAGAGGGGGAAGTCATCGTCTTCACTGACCACATGAACCGGGGCTTTTCACCACCCGGCTCAAAATTCTTTAGAGACGTCCTACACTTTTTTGACCTCCATCCTCAAGACATCGGACCCAACTCTGTGTCTAATATTTGCAACTTTCAAGTGTTCTGTGAGGTGTATCTTGGAGAAGAACCAAGCTTGCTACTCTTCAGAGAATTATTTTATTTGAACCGCCAGAATGAATGTGCCAACGGGCCCAACTTGGAGCTTGGACGGGTTTCAATCCAACGACGGAGAGACGCCATTTTTCCTTATGCGAATCCACCAAGTCACCCCAAAGACTGGAACCAAACATGGTTCTATTGCCAAGACACTTCTCCGGCTGATGAGAACCCTCTTCCCGGCTTTCGCGCCCTGCGTCTCGAGTCTAATCATCCTCTTCCACACAAGTTGTCCGCTGCTGATCATCAGAAACTCGCCCCCACCATGGCTAAAATCAAGGCTCTTTTGGGGAATGGTTTGAGTGGTATCGACTTGGTCCGGGTTTGGCTTGCCTGGCGGATCATTCCATTGAGCCGCCGCACTGGTTGTATGTGTACTTATACTGGCGAGAAGAATGATCCTCTGCGGCACAGCCCTGACAATTTACCTCACGACGTCATTGATGATATGACAAAGTCGCTTTTGAACGAAAGCCTAGCAGACTGTTGCAAGGTGGGCTTAAGCCCTTGCAGCAAAACTAACCCGGCTCCAGCGGTAAGCCACCAAATTGAGCGTTTTTACCTTCATCCTTGATGTTTTGTCTTTACTCAAGACTTTTGCTGATTTTCACAGGCTAATGACAAATTTTGGAAAGCAAAGTACGATCATGAAGCTGCAAAGAAGGCTAGGAAGGCCAAGAGAGCCGCCAGGAAAAACGCCGCCAAGATGAAAGGAAATAAGACCAGCGCCTCAGACTTGCTTCACCTCCAAGATACCTCTGAGTCGGAGGTAGCTCTTGACTCTCTAGGCTCCTTTTTTAACCACCTTATTGACACTGATTATCATCAGGAGGACACGTGAACAAGTCCGGAGTGGGTGAAGAGGTAACTATTATTTCCTCCGACTCCGAGGCTTTGCCAAGACAGAAAATCCGAAGGGTAACCCGGAAACTAAGATTTTCACATCCTTTAGCTTATCAAGATCCTCAATTTCTTTTGAAGCAACATATTCATGAGAGCCGGAGGCAGACCTGGACTAGCAAAGACGCCGAACTCTCCTCCGGCTTACCAAATACACCAAGGAAGCGCCGGAACGAGGTCACCTCCGACTTATCTCCTTTTTATCCTTTGGCGGGTCTCACTCGTCAACCACTCAACTCGTCTGACTCGAATTATCAGGAAACTTCACCTTCCTCCGGCGACTCACTCCAGTCCAACATGCCGGCTTTTAAGACCGCTCCAGGGTAATGATAATTTACTTATCATGTATTCATTTCAATTCTTTATATCTGTACTAATATTTTGATCTTTATACAGCGGAAAACCAAAGCCCAGCAAGAGGGTGAAGAAGAACAAGCCGGCCGAAGAGCCAATCTTCCAAGAGCCGGAACTCCAGACGGCCGCGCCTGAGACCTCTGTTCCTGAGCTGCCGCCTGAACCAGCGCATGATACGTCGTCGTCAACTACTGACCCGCCTGCTGCTCAAGCCGCCGATGACTCTAAAAACCCTGAAGCCTCTAGCCTGGCCAAGACAGACAACCCACAAGATGCTGATGTTGAAATCACCAAGGCTGGCTACACTGAGCCAGGAAGACCTACTGTGCTAGCCAAGTGTTCTGCTAAAGAGTAGCAGCTGGAACGCCGTAAGGTCAGATTTGACATTGCTGATTATACTCACATGAGCATTGGGGAAGTTTTTTCTGGATATCTCAGCCAAGTGCACAGCAGCCGTGACCTCGAAGTTGATATGGTGAAGCAAATGTACCAAAAATTTGAGGTATAAACTCTTTCCCTTCACTAAATTATCCTTACTATGTCAGCCCCCAAGTCTATTGCTTATGATGAATATGTTGTAGACTTAGAACAGACGTATAAGCATTAGTAATATTCTTTGGTCAAACCTGTATAAAAATTCGGCTTACTCCGTAGTCCCCAAGGGCCGGTTTAATCAACATGAATGAGCTGGCCCTTCATATGCTTGTGCAGAATATAGTCCTTGTGTAGATTTAACAGCAATATGCATTAGCCCCCAAGTGCCAAGTACTCTTGCTTGCAAAGTGCTTGGGACTTACTCTCATGAACCGCCACTTTAGATATAACCTTCGTTAGACATTAGCCCCCAAGTGCCAAGTGTTGTTGCTTGCAAAAGGCTTGGGACTTAATATTGTATGCTAATATTCATGATTTTTGACCCGGCATTTGTACAGGCCACCACTACTCAACTTCAATCAGAACTGTCTGAATTGAAGACCCGTCTGGAGGCCCAGGAGACTGAAACTCAAAAGGCCAATTCCAAATTTGAATTCAGTATGGCTGAACAAGAAAAATTGAAATCCGAGTTTGGGGTTGAGAAGAAGGCCTGGGCTGAAGAAAAAATTGCTTTTACCCAATGAGCTGAACAGCAGAAACGGCTCTTGAAGAGGTGACTACTGAATTGTCCGGCTTAAAACGCCATGTATCTCAGATGGTCTCAGCAATCTTTGGTAAGTCGCCCTGCAAGTGTCAAATATTGAATCTTTCTAGTGATCATATGAATTGTCATTAACTCACCTGATATTGCTATGCAGGCCCCAGGAGCTCCAACCTCAACCAAGATATGTTGGTGAAGCTGAAGGCAGTTTACACGCTCGTGGAACAACATTATACCGGATCTCAGCGTGCCTTGGCCACAGTTGCCCTGTCAAACGAAGTCCCCACACTCCTGGTGGATGTGCTAAAGCGGCTTGCTGTGCTGCCCCGGCGGTTCAATGAATTAAGGCGATCATCTGCAAGAGCCAGACCGTGGCTGCTTTAAGCCGGGCCAAAGCGTGGCTACCGGAGTTAGACCCGGCCGACATCGCCATTGGATATCCAAGCCTTAAGGAGGATCGCACATCATTTGAAAAGGAAGACTTCGCCGCTTGTGTGAAGGAAATACGCCCTGTGGCACCCTGATTGCTGATGAGGCGGATCTCACAAGTTACCAGCCGGGTTATGACGCAGAAAATCGGAGGATTCCAACGCCGCATTATAAAATGACCAGCCTGATCTCTCCAATCCGTAAGCATACCTTCGCCCCTGAAGTTGACCCGGCCGAACTAATTGATGATGAAGCTGAATTTGAAGCTTTGAATGGCATTGACTGCTCATCATCAACCTTCCAGGACAGGGAACAGGACGGAGGAGCGGGAAGGGTTGATCCGGAAGCTTCAGGCCAACAAGAAAATTGACCTGCCAGGCGGCTCATATTTGTACCTTGCTGGAAAACAATTTAATCATTTGGACTCGGCGAGTCATGTAATAGGGTATAAATGACTTTGCTTTGTCATGCCATCGTGCATGTTTTGGTGCTCAACACTGTTAAGCCGCCGCCTTATACTCTCCCCTTTTTAAATTTATCATGTGTTTTCTTTATGCATAAGAAAGTCTTTGAACTGTCCTGCACACAGAAATAGATCACAAGAACCCTTGGCGGCTTACCGCAGGGCGGGTCATAATATCTTACATACAACCATTAATATTGAAAGAAGAGACACATATAAGCCTGTTTATGAATTATAGCTTTGAAACACAACTATAATATCATACCTGTGATTTTGCATTTGTACTGCCGGTTCATGTGACCTGAACAGTAAGGGTGATAAGCCAATCCTTTAGAAGCCAACACTTCCAAATGTATGATGATTGTCATACGCTGGCGACTTATTATCCAAAACCAAGCCGGGTTAAATTTAAACCACACTTATACTTAGATCTGGACAAAAGCCTCAAGACAAAAACAAAGATTTTTCAAAAAATTTAAACAAAATAGAAAGAAAAAGTTGAGGCTTCTGATTCGAATACAATCAGTAAACCGGACCAAAGGGGTTAAGCTAGGAATCGAATACGATCATGTAGCCCCCAGTGGCTTTGGCGTTGCGCCAATCAAGAGGGTACCGACAGCTATGTTCTCTTTGGTTCGAATACGACCTATGTTTGAACAAGAAGCCCCCAAATGACCTTGAGAGTTTTTTAATGACTCTGATTCGAATATGATCAAAGTCGGACCCAAAAGGGGTTAAGCTACGATTCAAATATGATCAAGAAGCCCCCTAGTGAATTTGGCATTGTGCCGATCAAGAGAGTACCAACAGCTATGTTCTCTTTGGTTCGAATACGACCTATGTTTGAACAGGAAGCCCCCTAGTGATCATGAGGTTTAACGGCTAGATTCGAATACGATCATGAGCCGGACCAAAGGGTTAAGCTGGATTCGTACACGATCAACCCCCAACTGGTCGTTGGAATTTATGATGATGAAGACATATGATCATTGAGGATGAAAAGGACAGAGGTCCTGCTTTATTACTTATTATAATATATACATCGTCAAAATATGTACATCATGAGAGCCAGTGGCTCAAGTATAATAAGGCCGAAGATGAGCGATATTCCATGGCCGGCGGGTCTCTTCCTCCGATTTACGTGAGTCTTTGTGCTCTCGAACATCGATAAGGTAGTATGAACCATTGTGCAAGTTCTTGCTGACCACAAAAGGCCCTTCCCAAGGTGGGGATAACTTGTGTGCATCAGTTTGATCCTGGATGAGCCGGAGCACCAAGTCACCTTCCTGAAAGGTTCTGGACTTAACTCGGCGGCTGTGATAACGGTGCAGGTCCTGTTGGTTAATCGCCGAGCGGGCTGCTGCCAAGTCACGCTTTTCATCTAACAGGTCAAGTGCATCCTGACGGGCTTGTTCGTTATCAGCTTCAACGTAAGCCGCCACGCAGGGCGAGTCATGCCGGATGTCACTAGGTAGATCCGTCTCTGCTCCGTAAACCATGAAGAAAGGCGTATAACCCGTAGACCAATTGGGGGTAGTATTGATGCTCCATATCACGGAGGGTAACTCCTCCACCCAACAACCCGGTGTCCGTTGTAAAGGAACCATAAGCTGGGGCCTAATGCCTTTCAAGATTTCCTGATTAGCTCTTTCAGCTTGACCATTGGATTGGGGGTGAGCTACTGATGAAACATCAAGCCGGATATGCTCACGTTGACAGAGCTCCTCCATGGCGCCCTTGGATAGATTAGTACCGTTGTCAGTTATAATGCTGTGTGGAAAGCCAAAACGAAAGATCACCTTTTTCATAAATTGAACCGCCGTGGCTGCGTCACACTTACTAACCGGCTCTGCCTCTACCCACTTTGTGAATTTGTCAACTGCCACCAGAAGGTGTGTCTTTTTATCTTTGGACCTTTTGAAAGGCCCAACCATGTCGAGCCCCCAGACTGCAAATGGCCAAGTAATTGGAATCATCCTCAATTCTTGAGCCGGCACGTGAGCCCGTCGTGAGAATTTCTGGCAACCATCACATTTACTGACTAGATCCTCTGCATCAGCGTGAGCTGTCGGCCAATAGAATCCATGACGGAAATCTTTAGCCACAAGAGACTTTGAACCGGCATGATGGCCACAATCTCCTTCATGGATCTCACGAAGAATTTCTTGACCTTCCTTAGGAGAGACATAGCGTTGAAACGCCCCAGTGACACAGTGATGATGCAACTCACCATTGGCAATTGTCATTGACTTAGACCGCCGGGTTATCTGTCTAGCCAAGGTTTCATCCTCACGTAACTCGCCCCGGGTCAGATAAGCCAAATATGGCACTGTCCAATCTGGGATGACGTGAAGCGCCGCCACCAATTGTGTTTTCGGGTCTGGAACAGCCAAATCTTTCTCTGTAGGCAACTTGACAAAAGGATTATGCAGAATATCCAAGAAAGTATTAGGTGGCACTGGCTTACTCTGAGACCCCAGCCGGCTTAAAGCATCAGCCGCCTCATTCTTTCTGCGATCAATGTGCTCCACTTGGTAACCCTTGAAGTGTCCAGCAATGGCATCAACCTCACGGCGATAAGCCTCCATAAGAGGATCCTTGGAATCCCACTTGCCTGATACTTGTTGAGCCACCAAATCTAAGTCGCCAAAGCACCTTACCCGGCTTAAGCTCCTCATCTCCTTAGCCATCCGAAGACCATGGAGCAAGGCCTCGTACTCAGCTGCATTGTTAGTACAAGGAAACATCAACTGTAGCACATAACAAAATTTATCACCTCGAGGGGAAGCTAAAATAACTCCAGCCCCCGAGCCCTCCAATTGTCTGGACCCATCAAAGTGCATAGTCTAATATGTGTTGTCCGTCTTTTTTTTAGGCATCTGCTTGAGACTTGATAGCAGTGCGTGGCACATACTTTAAACCATGAGGCCCAAGCTCAATGGCCCACTTGGCGACTCGTCCTGTGGCTTCTCTATTTTGAATGATATGTCCTAAAGGAGCAGAACTAACCACAGTGATGGGATGACCCTGAAAATATTGCTTAAGCTTCCGGCTTGCGATGAACACCCCATAAACGAGCTTCTGCCAGTGTGGATATCTTTGCTTGCACTCAATAAGCACCTCACTGACGTAGTAAACCGGTCGTTGAACCGGATATTCCTTGCCAGCCTCCTTGCGCTCTACGACAATGGCCACACTGACAGCACATGTGTTAGCAGCCACATATAACAGTAATGGCTCCTTATCAATGGGAGCAGCAAGGACTGGCGGCTCAGCGAGCTATCTCTTCAAATCTTCAAAGGCAGCGTTAGCAGCATCACTCCAGACAAAGTCGTCTGTCTTCTTCTTCATCTGATACATCGGTATGGCCTTTTCACCTAACCGCCTTATGAACCGGCTTAAAGCAGCAATACGACCTGCCAAACGCTGGACATCATTGATACACGCTGGTTTAGCCAAAGAAGTGATTGCCTTGATCTTCTCCGGGTTAGCCTCGATGCCTTTCTTAGAAACCAGAAAACCCAAAAGCTTGCCTGCCGGCACTCCAAAAACACACTTGGCCGGGTAAAGCATCATCTTGTAGACCCTGAGGTTATCAAAGGTTTCCGTCAGATCATCTATCAAGGTCTCCTTCTCTCTGGACTTCACCACAATGTCGTCCACATAAGCATGAACATTGCGCCCAATCTGACTGTGAAGACAGTTCTGCACACATCGCTGATAAGTCGCCTGGGAATTCTTACGCCCAAAAGGCATAGACACATAGCAGAAGGCTCCAAACGGAGTAATGAAAGTCGTCTTCTCCTGGTCGTTAACTGCCATCTTGATCTGATGATAACCAGAATAAGCATCCAAAAAGCTCAAACACTCACAACCCGCCGTAGCATCAATGATTTGATCAATACGAGGGAGGGCGAAAGGATCAGCCGGACAAGCCTTGTTTAAGTCCGTGTAATCCACACACATACGCCAGGTGCCGTTCTTTTTAAGCACGAGCACCGGGTTGGCCAACCATTCTGGATGGAAAACTTCAACAATGAACCCAGTCGCCAAGAGCCGGGCCACTTCCTCACCAATGGCCTTACGCCTCTCCTCATTGAATCGCCGAAGAAACTGCCTGACCGGCTTAAACTTTGGATCAATATTGAGAGTGTGCTCAGCGAGTACTCTCGGTACACCCGGCATGTCAGAAGGTTTCCATGCAAAGATGTCCCGGTTCTCACGGATGAACTCGACGAGCGTGCTTTCCTATTTGGGATCTAGATTAGCACTGATACTGAATTGCTTAGATGAGTCGCCTGGAACAAAATCGACAAGCTTGGTGTCATCAGCCGATTTAAACTTCAGCGCTGGCTCATGTTCTGTGGTTGGCTTCTTCAAAGACGCCATGTCCGCCGGGTCAACATTGTCCTTGTAGAACTTCAACTCCTCTATTGCACAAACAGATTCAGCGTAAGCAGCATTGCCTTCCTCACATTCCAAGGCTATCTTCCGACTCCCATGCACTGTGATGGTGCCCTTATGACCCGGCATCTTGAGCTGTAGATAAACATAACACGGCCGTGCCATGAACTTGGCATAAGCTGGCCGTCCAAACAGGGCGTGATACGGGCTCTTGATTTTGACCACCTCAAAAGTTAACTTCTCAGCCCTAGAATCATGCTCATCTCCAAAGGCTACTTCTATTTCAATCTTACCCACTGGGTACGCCGACTTACCAGGCACCACTCCATGGAAAAAAGTGTTGGACGTCTTAAGATTTTTATCAGTCAACCCCATGCGACGGAAAGTCTCATAATAGAGGATGTTGATGCTACTGCCTCCGTCCATGAGCACCTTAGTGAATTTATATCCACCAACCTGAGGTGCCACCACCAAGGCCAAGTGACCCAGATTGTCAACCCGTGGAGGGTGATCTTCCCTACTCCATAGAATAGGCTGCTCAGACCATCTCAAATAACGAGGAACTGCCGGCTCAACAGCGTTCACAGCCCTTTTATGAAGCTTCTGGTCTCGTTTGCACAAACTGGTGGTGAACACATGATATTGTCCACTATTCAGCTGCTTTGGATTGCTCTGATATCCAGACTGCTGCTGCTGCTGACCTCCCTGACCAGATTGTTGATTATAGCCACCTTGATTTCCTTGAGAGCCTTGAAAGTTGGAATTTGAACCGCCGCCCAGGCCATGAAAACCGCCGCCACCTGAGCCGCCACCCGGCCCATGATTGCCGTTGAACATGTTAGAGTTCTTGAAAGCCTTCATGATCGTACAGTCCTTCCATAGGTGAGTGGCCGGTTTCTGCTGAGTACCATGCCTTCGACAGGGCTCATTTAGCAACTGCTCAAGAGTGGGACCTGACCCGCCGGACCGAGGAGGTGGTCTCCCCTTACGTTGTTGATTGTTGCCCTGCGCATTGGTGTTAGCCACAAACTCCGAGCTACCGTCAGCCTTACATTTATTACTGCCTCCTTGATTCGCCGGGTTATGCTGATGACCCTTGGCATTGCCGTTCTTCTTTCCCTTCCCTGTCTTCTCATCGTCAGACTCGGGATCCTTGGTACTATCAGAGTCGGTGTACTTGACTAGAGCCGCCATTAGCTGGCCCATGTCATTACAATCGCGCTTGAGCCGCCCCAGCTTCTGTTTCAGAGGCGTAAAACGGCAATTTTTCTCCAACATTAAGACTGCAGAGCCGGCATCCATCTTATCAGATGAATGTATTATGGCTTTGACCAGGCGCACCCAATGGGTCATGGACTCACCTTCCTCTTTCTTGCAATTAGTAAAATCCACAATTGACATGGGCTGCTTGCATGTGTCTTTGAAGTTCTGAATAAACCGGGCCTTTAACTCTGCCCATGAACCAATGGAATTAGGTGGCAGCCCCTTCAACCAAGTGCGGGCCGTTCCATCCAACATCATGGTGAAGTACTTGGCCATTGCCGCATCACTGACCTCCAGTAGTTCCATGGCCATCTCATAGCTTTCAATCCATGCCCCGGGCTGTAAGTCGGCCGTGTAATTAGGCACCTTTCAAGGCCCCTTGAAATCCTTGGGCAAACGCTCATTACGCAGAGCCGGTACCAAGCAAGGGACACCTCCAGTCCTCGTGGTCACGCCTGCCTCAGTAGAAGTCGTCGGATAAACCGGAAAAGACTGGTAAGCTGCCCGCTGAGCCGCCTACTGAGCCGCCCGATCAGCCTCTTGGCGTATCCTATCCTGATCAACCAAGTTAGGAGCTCCATCACGCACCGGGTCCTGCCCGCACGACTGGTCATGGTGCCGGGCGTTGTTTGAAACGGCCGCTGAATCCATATGCCTGCTATAACTCAGGCTTCGGCTTGGGCGCGAGATCGAATGAACCCTATCTCGACTATAAGAATATGCCTCCTGCTGCGCCAGAGCAGTCCGAAGAAGTTCTTTGACCCTTCGTGTTTCAATCGCCGTTGGAGAGTCGCCCTCCATCGGGAGAGTCGCCAATCGTGCTGCCGCAGCGATCATGTTCTCCAAAGGGTTAGAATAATGACCCGGTGGTGTTGGTACATAATGAGGTGGAGCAGTATTCACTCGAGGTTCCATCACCTGTGGTTGAACCGGCGTCCTGCCCCTGGGTGTTGCAATCCGGTTTACCTCCGGCGGGTTACTGGGGCCTGCACCGGGTGTGCGGAAGAGGTTTCTAGGATCATAAATCGGAGGCAGGCGGGATTGAGCCTTCTGGGGCCTTCTCCTCATGACCTCATTTGATGCGTTCGGATCCATCGTAAGCTGAAAAGCTTCTGATTGAATCTGCTGAGCTCGAGCATCCAAAGCCGCCCGTTCTGCGGCCATCTTGACGTCCTCCGCTGCTAGGTTTTCCTTGGCATGTGCTACCTCGTCACGTAATCGTGCCACTTCTGCATCATGTTGAGCCTGATCTGCCGGATTAACCACGGTGGTTAACAGGGATGTCATCCTAGCCATGAGATCCATCAGCACCTGAGCCAGCGGGCGCGTAGGGCCTCCTGCCGCGACTACTGCTGACCCGGAGGTTATCGCTGCCGCAGCCATAGAGTTTTGAACGGGTTGCATGCCAGCCATGAAGATCCCCACTCTGCTCGGCGGCTCAAAGGGGTTCGGAATACTACTGCCATCGGAACAACCCCCAAGCCCGTCGTCTTGCAATTGATACAATGAATCCGTCTCACCCGTGGACGACTCACCATGAGAGTAGATGGCCGTCTCACCTCGAGCCACAGATCCTTCAGAAAATTCCCCTCCATGGATGCATCCCACGAAGGCACGCTTCATGGCGGGCTGTGATACGTCTCCAACGTATCTATAATTTTTGATTGTTCCATGCTATATTATATTCTATTTTGGACATTATTGGGCTTTATTATACACTTTTATATTATTTTTGGGACTAACCTATTAACAGGAGGCCCAGCCCAGAATTGTTGTTTTTGCCTATTTCAGAGTTTCGCAAAAAAAGAAAATCAAACGGAGTCCAAACGGAATGAAACCCTCGGGAACATAATTTTCGGAACGAACGTGATCCAGAGGACTTGGACCCCACGTCAAGACATCAACCAGGAGGGCACGAGGTAGGGGGGCGCGCCTACCCGCTGGGCGCGCCCTCCACCCTCGTGGGCCCCCTGTTGCTCCACCGACGTACTCCTTCCTCCTATATATACCTACGTACTCCCAAACTACCAGATACGGAGCAGAAAACCTAATTCCACTGCTGCAACCTTCTGTACCCGTGAGATCCCATCTTGGGGCCTGTTCCGGAGCTCCGCCGGAGGGGGCATCGATCACGGAGGGCGTCTACATCAACACCATAGCCTCTCCGATGATGTGTGAGTAGTTTACCTCAGACCTTCAGGTCCATAGTTATTAGCTAGATGGCTTCTTCTCTCTTTTTGGATCTCAATACAATGTTCTCCCCCTCTCTTGTGGAGATCTATTCGATGTAATCTTCTTTTGCAGTGTGTTTGTTGAGACCGATGAATTGTGGGTTTATGATCAAGTTTATCTATGAACAATATTTGAATCTTCTGAATTCTTTTATGTATGATTGGTTATCTTTGCAAGTCTCTTCGAATTATCAGTTTGGTTTGGCCTACTAGATTGATCTTTCTTGCAATGGGAGAAGTGCATAGCTTTGGGTTCAATCTTGCGGTGTCCTTTCCAAGTGACAGTAGGGGCAGCAAGGCACGTATTGTATTGTTGCCATCGAGTATAACAAGATGGGGTTTATATCATATTGCATGAGTTTATCCCTCTACATCATGTCATCTTGCTTAAAGCGTTACTCTGTTATTATGAACTTAATACTCTAGATGCATGCTGGATAGCGGTCGATGTGTGGAGTAATAGTAGTAGATGCAGGCAGGAGTCGGTCTACTTGTCTCGGACGTGATGCCTATATACATGATCATACCTAGATATTCTCATAACTATGCTCAATTCTGTCAATTGCTCAACAGTAATTTGTTCACCCACCGTAAATACTTATGCTCTTGAGAGAAGCCACTAGTGAAACCTATGGCCCCCGGGTCTATTTTCCATCATATTAATCTCTCGTCAACAAGTTATTTCTAGCGTCGTTTTTATTTTACTTTCTTTACTTTGCATCTTTATCATAAAAATACCAAAAATATTATATTATCATATCTATCAGATCTCACTCTCGTAAGTGACCGTGTAGGGATTGACAACCCCTTATCGCGTTGGTTGCGAGGATTTATTTGTTTGTGTAGGTGCGAGGGACTCGTGCGTGGCCTCCTACTGGATTGATACCTTGGTTCTCAACAACTGAGGGAAATACTTACGCTACTTTGCTGCATCACCCTTTCCTCTTTAAGGGAAAACCAACGCAGTGCTCAAGAGGTAGCAAGAAAGATTTCTGGCGCCGTTGCCGGGGAGTCTATGCAAAAGTCAACATACCCAGTACCCATCACAAACCCTTATCTCCCGCATTACATTATTTGCCATTTTCCTCTCGTTTTCCTCTCCCCCACTTCACCCTTGCCGTTTTATTCACCCTCTCTTTTCCCTTTGCCTTTTTTCACTCGCTTCTTGTTTGCTCGTGTGTTGGATTGCTTGCTTGTCACGATGGCTCAAGATAATACTAAATTGTGTGACTTCACCAATACCAACAACAATGATTTCCTTAGCACTCCGATTGCTCCTCTTACCGATACTGAATCTTGTGAAATCAATACTTCTTTGTTGAATCTTGTCATGAAAGATCAATTCGCCGGCCTTCCTAGTGAAGATGCCGCTACCCATCTAAATAGCTTCGTTGATTTGTGTGATATGCAAAAGAAGAAAGATCTTGACAATGATATTGTTAAATTGAAGCTATTTCCTTTTTCGCTTAGAGATCGTGCTAAAGCTTGGTTTTTGTCTTTGCCTAAAAATAGTATTGATTCTTGGAATAAGTGCAAAGATGCTTTTATATCTAAGTATTTTCCTCCCGCCAAGATCATCTCTCTTAGAAACGATATTATGAATTTTAAGCAACTTGATCATGAACATGGTGCACAAGCTTGGGAGAGGATGAAATTAATGATACATAATTGCCCTACGCATGGTTTGAATTTGTGGATGATTATACAAAATTTCTATGTCGGATTGAATTTTGCTTGGAGAAATCTTTTAGATTCGGCGGCGGTAGGCACTTTTATGGAAATCACTTTAGGAGAAGCTACTAAACTCCTAGATAATATTATGGTTAATTATTCTCAATGGCACACTGAAAAATCTACTAATAAAAAAGTGCATGCGATAGAAGAAATTAATGTGTTGAGTGGAAAGATGGATGAACTTATGAAATTATTTGCTAATAAAAGTGTTTCTTCTTATCCTAATGATATGCCTTTGTCTACTTTGATTGAGAATAATAATGAATCTTTGGATGTGAATTTTGTTGGTAGGAATAATTTTGGTAACAACGCGTATAGAGGAAACTTTAATCCTAGCCCTTATTCTAGTAATTCCTCTAATAATTATGCTAATTCCTACAACAATTCTTATGGAAATTTTAATAAGATGCCTTCTGAATTTGAGACTAGTTTTAAGGAATTTATGAATTCACAAAAGAATTTCAATGCTTTGCTTGAAGAAAAATTGCTTATAGTTGATGAATTGGCTAGGAACGTTGATAGAATTTCTCTTGATGTTGATTCTTTGAAACTTAGATCTATTCCTCCTAAGCATGATATCAATGAGCCTCTCAAGGCCATGGGAATTTCCAT
Organism: Triticum aestivum; assembly: GCF_018294505.1. Taxonomy (NCBI): domain Eukaryota; kingdom Viridiplantae; phylum Streptophyta; class Magnoliopsida; order Poales; family Poaceae; genus Triticum; species Triticum aestivum. The sequence continues at coordinate 563,220,398 of NC_057802.1, forward strand.
TGATGAGTGCAAAGAAAGAACCGCTAGGATGCGTGCTAAGAAAGATTGCTTTATAAAAGCGTGTTCTTCTAATTTTTATGAAAACAAAGATGAAGATCTAAAAGTTATTGATGTGTCTCCTATTAAATATTTGTTTTGTAATATGAATCTTGATAATGATGGGACTGAATATGATCCACCTTTACATAGAAGGCGTTCTAGAAATTCGGAGTTTTTAGATCTTGATGCTAAAATTGATAAAAGTGGTAATGAAGAGGTCAAAACTTTAGATCTCAATACACCCACTATTTTGGATTTCAAGGAATTTAATTATGATAATTGCTCTTTGATTGATTGTATTTCCTTGTTGCAATCCGTGCTAAATTCTCCTCATGCTTATAGTCAAAATAAAGCCTTTACCAAACATATCGTTGATGCTTTAATGCAATCTTATGAAGAAAAACTTGAGTTGGAAGTTTCTATCCCTAGAAAACTTTATGATGAGTGGGAACCTACTATTAAAATTAAAATTAAAGATCATGAATGCTATGCTTTGTGTGATTTGGGTGCTAGTGTTTCCACTATTCCAAAAACTTTGTGTGATTTGCTAGGTTTCCGTGATTTTGATGATTGCTCTTTAAACTTGCACCTTGCGGATTCCACTATTAAGAAACCTATGGGAAGAATTAATGATGTTCTTATTGTTGCAAATAGGAACTATGTTCCCATAGACTTTATTGTTCTTGACATAGATTGCGATCCTTCATGTCCTATTATTCTTGGTAGACCTTTCCTTAGAACGATTGGTGCAATTATTGATATGAAGGAAGGGAATATTATATTCCAATTTCCATTAAAGAAAGGCATGGAACACTTCCCAAGAAATAAAATAAAATTACCATATGAATCTATCACGAGAGCCACTTATGGATTGCCTACCAAAGATGGCAATACCTAGATCTATCCTTGCTTTTATGCCTAGCTAGGGGCGTTAAACGATAGCACTTGTTGGGAGGCAACCCAATTTTATTTTTATTTTTTTGCTTTTTGCTTCTGTTTAGGAATAAATCTTTGATCTAGCCTCTGGTTAGATGTCTTTTTATGTTTTAGTTAGTTTTTGTGGCAAGTTTAACCTATAGGATCTTCTTGGATGATAGTTATTTGATCTTGCTGAAAATTCCAGAAACTTTCTATTCACGAAAATAATTGTTAAAAATCACCAGAACATGATAAAATATTGATTCCAATTTCTGCTGATCAATAAACAAATTGTCTAAGTCTTCCTAATTTGGCTGATTTTTTGAAGTTCCAGAAGTTTGCGTTAGTTACAGATTACTACAGACTGTTCTGTTTTTGACAGATTCTGTTTTTTGTGTGTTGTTTGCTTATTTTGATGAATCTATGGCTAGTAAAATAGTTTATAAACCATAGAGAAGTTGGAATACAGTAGGTTTAACACGAATATAAATAAAGAATGAGTTCATTACAGTACCTTGAAGTGGTCTTTTGTTTTCTTTCGCTAACGGAGCTCACGAGATTTTCTGCTGAGTTTTGTGTTGTGAAGTTTTCAAGTTTTGGGTAAAAGATTTGATGGATTATGGAACAAGGAGTGGCAAGAGCCTAAGTTTGGTGATGCCCATGGCACCCCCAAGATAATCTAAAGACACCTAAAAGCCAAAGCTTGGGGATGCCCCGGAAGGCATCCCCTCTTTTCGTCTACTTCCATCGGTAACTTTACTTGGAGCTATATTTTTATTCACCACATGATATGTGTTTTGCTTGGAGCGTCTTGTATGATTTGAGTCTTTGATTTTTAATTTACCACAATCATCTTTTCTTTACACACCTTTTGAGAGAGACACACATGATTCGGAAATTATTAAAATACTCTATGTGCTTCACTTATTTTTTTTGAGTCATATAATTTTTGCTCTAGTACATCACTTATATCTTTTAGAGCACGGTGGTGGATTTGTTTTAAAGAAACTATTGATCTCTCATGCTTCACTTAGATTATTTTGGGAGTCTTAAATAGCATGGTAATTTGCTTAAATAATCTTAATATGCTAGGTATTCAAGATTAGTACAAACTTTCTTATGAGTGTGTTGAATACTAAGAGAAGTTTGATGCTTGATGATTGTTTTGAGACATGGAGGTAGTGATATCAAAGTTGTGCTAGTTGAGTAGTTGTGAATTTGAGAAATACTTGTGTTGAAGTTTGCAAGTCCCATAGCATGCACGTATGGTAAATGTTATGTAGCAAATTTGAAACATGAGGTGTTCTTTGAGTGTCCTCCTTATGAGTGGCGGTCGGGGACGAGCGATGGTCTTTTCCTACCAATCTATCCCCCTAGGAGCATGCGCGTAATGCTGGGTTTTTGATGACTTGTAGATTTTTGCAATAAGTATGTGAGTTCTTTATGACTAATGTTGAGTCCATGGATTATGCGCACTCTTACCTTTCCATCATTGCTAGCCTCTTCGGTACCGTGCATTGCCCTTTCTCACATTGAGAGTTGGTGCAAACTTCACCGGTGCATCCAAACCCCGCGATATGATACGCTCTTTCACACATAAACCTCCTTATATCTTCCTCAAAACAGCCACCATACCTACCTATTATGGCATTTCCATAACCATTCCGAGATATATTGCCATGCAACTTTCCACCGTTCCGTTTATCATGACACGTTCATCATTGTCATATTGCTTTGCATGATCATTTAGTTGACATAGTATTTGTGGCAAAGCGAGCGTTCATAATTCTTTCATACATGTCACTCTTGGGTCATTGCATATCCCGGTACACCGCTGGAGGCATTCATATAGAGTCATACTTTGTTCTAGTATCGAGTTATAATCATTGAGTTGTAAAATAGAAGTGTGATGATTATCATTTTCTAGAGCATTGTCCCAAGTGAGGAATAAAAAAAGAGAAAGGCCAAAAAAAAGAGAAGGCCCAAAAAAATGAGAGAAAAAGAGAGAAGGGACAATGCTACTATCCTTTTTTTCCACACTTGTGCTTCAAAGTAGCACCATGATTTTCATGATAGAGAGCCTCTTGTTTTGTCACTTTCATATACTAGTGGGAATTTTTCAGTATAGAACTTGGCTTGTATATTCCAACAATGGGCCTCCTCAAGTGCCCTAGGTCTTCGTGAGCAAGCAAGTTGGATGCACACCCACTTAGTTTCTTTTGTTGAGCTTTCATATATTTATAGCTCTAGTGCATCCGTTGCATGGCAATCCCTACTCCTTGCATTAACATCAATCAATGGGCATCTCCATAGCTCATTGATTAGCCTCATTGATGTGAGACTTTCTCCTTTTTTGTCCTCTCCACATAACCCCCATCATTATATTCTATTCCACCCATAGTGCTATACACATGGCTCACGCTCATGTATTGCGTGAAAGTTGAAAAAGTTTGAGATTACTAAAGTATGAAACAATTGCTTGGCTTGTCATCGGGGTTGTGCATGACTAAACTATACAATGTTGTAGGGATGAACTTTCTTTGGCCATGTTATTTTGAGAGGACATAATTGCTTAGTTAGTATGCTTGAAGTATTATTATTTTTATGTCAGTATTGAACTTTTATCTTGAATCTTTCGGATCTGAATATTCATACCACAATTAAGAAGAATTACACTGAAATTATGCCTAGTAGCATTCCACATCTAAAATTCTGTTTTTATCATTTACCTACTTGAGGACGAGCAGGAAATAACCTTGGGGATGCTTGATACGTCTCCAACGCATCTATAATTTTTTATTGTTCCATGCTATATTATATTCTGTTTTGGACATTATTGGGCTATATTATGCACTTTTATATTATTTTTGGGACTAACCTATTAACCGGAGGCCTAGCCCAGAATTGCTGTTTTTGCCTATTTCAGAGCTCCGCAGAAAAAGAATATCAAACGGAGTCCAAACGGAATGAAACCTTCGGGAACGTGATTTTCGGAACGAACGTGATCCAGAGGACTTGGACCCTACGTCAAGACATCAACCAGGAGGGCACGAGGTAGGAGGGCGCGCCTACCCCCCTGGGCGCGCCCTCCACCCTCATGGTCCCCCTGTTGCTCCACCTACGTACTCCTTCCTCCTATATATACCTACGTACTCCCAAACTACCAGATACGGAGCCAAAAACCTAATTCCACCGCCGCAACCTTCTGTACCCATGAGATCCCATCTTGGGGCCTGTTCCGGAGCTCTGCCGGAGGGGGCATCGATCACGGAGGGCTTCTACATTAACACCATAGCCTCTCCGATGATGTGTGAGAAGTTTACCTCAGACCTTCGGGTCCATAGTTATTAGCTAGATGGCTTCTTCTCTCTTTTTGGATCTCAATACAATGTTCTCCCCCTCTCTTGTGGAGATCTATTCGATGTAATCTTCTTTTGCAGTCTGTTTGTTGAGACCGATGAATTGTGGGTTTATGATCAAGTTTATCTATGAACAATATTTGAATCTTCTGAATTCTTTTATGTATGATTGGTTATCTTTGCAAGTCTCTTCGAATTATCAGTTTGGTTTGGCCTACTAGATTGATCTTTCTTGCAATGGGAGAAGTGCTTAGCTTTGGGTTCAATCTCGCGGTGTCCTTTCCCAGTGACAGTAGGGGCAGCAAGGCACGTATTGTATTGTATTGTTGCCATCGAGGATAACAAAATGGGGTTTATATCATATTGCATGAGTTTATCCCTCTACATCATGTCATCTTGCTTAAAGCGTTACTCTGTTCTTATGATCTTAATACTCTAGATGCATGCTGGATAGCGGTCGATGTGTGGAGTAATAGTAGTAGATGCAGGCAGGAGTCGGTCTACTTGTCTCGGACGTGATGCCTATATACATGATCATACCTAGATATTCTCATAACTATGCTCAATTCTGTCAATTGCTCAACAGTAATTTGTTCACCCATCGTAAATACTTATGCTCTTGAGAGAAGCCACTAGTGAAACCTATGGCCCCGGGGTCTATTTTCCATCATATTAATCTCTCGTCAACAAGTTATTTCTAGCGTTGTTTTTATTTTACTTTCTTTACCTTGCATCTTTATCATAAAAATACCAAAAATATTATCTTATCATATCTATCAGATCTCACTCTCGTAAGTGACCGTGTAGGGATTGACAACCCCTTATCGCGTTGGTGCGAGGATTTATTTGTTTGTGTAGGTGCGAGGGACTCGTGCGTGGCCTCCTACTGGATTGATACCTTGGTTCTCAACAACTGAGGGAAATACTTACGCTACTTTGCTGCATCACCCTTTCCTCTTCAAGGAAAAACCAACGCAGTGCTCAAGAGGTAGCAGGCTGAGCCCGGGCGGGTCTCGCACGCTGAGCCGTCTCGACGATGTCGGTGCAGATGTCCGGCTGAGGGCCCGGCTCGCCGATCTGGCCGATGAAGACGTGGATTCTGCCGAAGGGGACCCGGTACCCGTACTCAATTGAGCCGGCGTCGGGGCCCCAGCCTGCGTCGTGGATGTAGAGCTTGCCGCGACGACTCTTGGTCATCCGGCCCACAGCGTATCCCTTGAGCCCTTCGAAGCTGCCCTTCAAGAACTCAAATCCACCGTGCGCAGGCCCCACGGTGGGCGCCAACTGTCGTGGAATTGTCACGGCAGATGTCCCAGTGAAAGGACATAGTCGGGGAGCCATCGCAACTAGGAAGCTTAAAGGGGTTAAAACGGGACAAAGGACACGAGTGTTTATACTGGTTTGGCCCCTTGCGGTGAAGGTAAAGGCCTAATCCAGTTTGAGGTGGTATTGCTTATGTTTCGATTACTAGGGAGCGAATCCGCTTGACCTAGCTTTCGATCTGATCATACTTGCCCTGAACCGCCGCCAGGTCGTCCCTTTCTATACAGAGGTCGACGCCCAGCGGCTCACAGAGTCCCGGCCGGCTCATAAACAGTGTCCGGCTTGGTCTCTAACTATCCTTGCCTTACAATACAAGTTGTGTACATATGGCAGTTTATCTCTACGGGCCTTGAGTCGCCTTTGGGCCTTGGGGCCCTTAACTAAACTGCCATCTTCCAAGGCTATCTTGGGCTTCATGAATCGCCATAGGTATAACCCGGCCCCTCCTGGGCAGGTCATACCTAATAGTTATATCCCCAACACTAATCGAAAATTACTCTACCTTTCCTCCTCATAAGTGCTTCTTCTTCGTCCGTCCTTGCCATGTCCGGTGCACAGAGCTCTAGGTCGAGAACTACTCGTAACAAGGGAGCGGCAACCAAGGCTGCGGAAAAAAAAAGAGGGCTCGCCGCCACGCAGAGACCTCGAAAGATCTCTCACAGGCTGGCGATGGCTCCCAGGAGCGCCCTAGCTGCGGAGGCGAACATGCCGAGCTGGCGGCGCTGGAGTCGTTATCCCTCGACGGTATGCCCGATCAGCTCAATAAGCACCTCAATAAGCAGAAGGAGTTCATCCATGGCTTGGTGGAGCTGCTGATGGAGAGCCTCGACGACATGCTCGCTGAGCTCAATAAGCAGGGGGAGTTGACCGCCGGCTTGGTGATGCTGCTGAAGAAGAGCATTGCCTCGGAGAAGAGGGCGACCGGTGAAATCCTGCAACTTCAGGAGGACAAGGCGAAGCTCTGCCGCGAGCTCGACCTGCTGAAGGAGAAGAACGCCGGCTAGAAGAAGTTGCATGAGAGTAGTAGTTCCTCGATGAAGATGCTGCAGGCCCTCGTCATGGAATAGAAGGAGGAGCTGGCGAAGCTCCGCATCGAGCACCCGGCTGCTGTCAAGGTACGTAATGCGGCCGTGAAATAGATGATGAAGACTCGCGTCGAAAAATCCCACATCATGGACAGAATGAAGAAGATGGCGGAGGAGACGCGCAAGGAGATGGAGGTCGTGGAGGCGCTGAAGAAGCAGTTACGACTCCGCGACGAATTAGATCATTTGGGGTGATAATCTTCCTCCTTCTTTTGCTCCTGTGTTTCTTCTTTTGCTTCGGGTGTTTCGCCGCACGTGTCATGTTCTTTGCGAGGCATGAATAGAACAATGCTAACAATGAGATGACTAGAAAATTAGATAATTTTTTATCGCCATATGGCATTGGGCTGCCGTGTTTCGTGCTCCTCCGTCGTAGTACTACTCAAGTGGAAAACTTGAGTATACTGCACAGTTCTTTGCTCCTCCTCAGGTCGTCGGCACATTTATACGAGCAGTCAAATCACAAGGCCCCGCCTTCTAGCAGTAATGAGCCATCAAATCACAAAGGCCCTCGCCTCTCGTGAAAAGGACCAAGCTAGACTACCCCGCCCTCTAGCCTTTTAAAAAATGTATACATTTGTACAGTAGTAGTATCAATTGATTGCACCATGGAGCAAAACTAAGAAGATGAAATTAAAGAAAAAAGGTGGTACATATAGGGAGCGCTCGTCGCCAAATTATGCATATACTATATGAAACTACCCACTATGAAGGTACTAGTAACATAGACTAGTAACTAGTCTATGTTACTCTCCACTATGACCAGCCAAAGTCGAGGCGCGGATACCAACGAGGGCCTGGTTGTGTCTATACTTGGACAACTCACCCGACTGCATGCGCACCAGGCAGACGAAGCTCGTGTCGTGTTGGTGCCGTGTGCGGCCCGCACATTAACCAAAACCTCGCGCCTCCATCTTAGCCTCCGCGTTTTAAACTTCTCAATCTCAAGGCCAAGGAGCAACGTGAAACCTATGATAGAGCCAATCGGATGGTTGAGAACACTACAATTCGTAGCTACAGATGCGTGTGTAAGAGAGGACGAGTGCGTGCGTGCACCTCTTCTCAGAGTACAAGTGTATGTGGGTGGCATCGACCTAGGGAGAAGTGATGGTGCGTGCGAGAAGTCCCGAGAGATAGGTGTAATGCGTCTGAAAAAAAGACTAGTCTATAGCTCGCCAAGAGGCTATTCCTGTCGAACGCCAAGCGTAAGATATGTATCTGATGGTGCCAGTTCTTGCACGTACACAGCAGTAGAAAAAGAACTAGTACCATGACATATGCTAGACCATAGCCGAGAAAACGTGCCGACGTTACGCCATCCGGGAATAGTGCCGCAGTTCGAAACTAGAACCGTCAATAAATTTTGAGCGTGTCTCGTCACATTCCAAATTATTACTACTACCACGCTATATTTAATTGCAAGCCTGTTCACACCAATCACAACCTAAACGGTTTCCCACTTAGGAGCGTATTAGTAGTACTCGGTTATAAATACTACTATGCTAAGATGACTGCACATTCCTCCTCAACTCCTCATCCACAAAAAACAATCAAGTCAATCAAGCCATGGCCAGCGTGTGTTCTGGGTCGAGAGATTTCCACCAGGGAGAGGTGAGCATGGAAGAGGAAGCACGAGAGATGTCCCGCCTCGCCGCGAAAGCAGCCAACATTTCCAGCGGCGCAGCAGTAGCAGCACAGAGGTCCCGCCACACCGCCGAAGCAGCACGGAGGTCCCGCCGCGCCGTCGATGTAGCAGACTAGTCCGGCCACACCGCGGAAGCAACAAAGATGTCCCGCCGCGCCGCCGAAGCAGCTCGGAGGTCCCGCCGCGCCGCGGCGGCCTGGGAAAATTACTCGCGGCAGGCGAGGACTCTTACAGGCGCATGCATGCGATGGTCCATAGCCAGATGGATCAGATCTCCGGGTGGGCGAGGTTGCAGGACGAGGCTACCGACATCATCCGGCAACTAGGGGAGGGCAATGCGAAGCTCTGGGGCGAGCGTGACCTGCTGAGGGCGAAGATCGCCGGAAGGGCGAAGCAGGAGGAGGAGACCGCTGCCTTGTTGCAGAGGACGGGCATATTCATCAAGAAACTTATGGACGAGAATGCCATGCTCCGCATCGAGCGCAACAGGCTGGTGGAGGAATCCATGGATGCTGCCAAGCAGTATATTAAGGACATGAAACTGATGAAAGAGATCATCGCCCGCCGCAAGAACTAGTCTCCGCAACCTGCAGCGCATAAAGAAAGTAGAGATCAGCGAGCCAGATCGTTGTATGCGTCTTCCTTCTTCTTTTGCCCTTGTGTATTTCAGGCGTAGCCGTATGTGGCTTTTTTAATTATCTTCCTAATTATGTAAGACAATTATTATCCACTCTCGTCGTCCTTATATATATCCATCAGTCTTGCTATAAGTCGCAGTAGATGCTATATAGGTCCGTCGGATCTTACATCAAGATCCGTGCAAAATTTTCTTTTCAGATTTTCTTTTTTCTCTCTTAAATCTCAGTCGAGTGAGACATTGCCACGCCATTAAACAGAGGCTCGGGCGCCATTAATGGAGACCTTGGGAGAGAGGTGGACGACAGATGGAGGTAAAAGGGCTCTCCTCCCGATAAGCACGCGCAGGGGTCTGAACGCACGCCTCCCGTACTCAAATAGCTACCCTGCACGGCGCCTCCTAGCTAATAAAAAAGGGGACGTGTGGCAGCACGTAAGTGGTAAATAGAACGCCCATGGTTTCAATAATCTTTGTGTTTCCAACTGTAACGTGACAACACTTATTCCAAAATGACTTTGTTGATTGTTAATGTGTGCGCCTTCGCAAATCGGACAGCAAAACTACCATAACATGTTGGTTCCATGTCATGACACCAAGCCAAGTTTCATGGTTTTCATGCGTGTTTCGGATTTACAGCAATTAAAAAACCAAGTTTCTCAATGTTTCCAGTCGAGCCATGACGCCCAGATGTTTGAATTTCATTCCCATTTCTGGCATGGGACCTAGAAATTTACCCGAGGACACACATGTGATTTTTCAACCAGCTTTGGTGCACTGGAGCATGTGCTTGTATTTAAAATTTGAATTATGCACACAAAGGTGACACGTTCCCTCTCAGAACCACGAGCCTTCTTGAGAGAAGCTCCGGTTTGCAAGAAACTTATACCAAAACTTGTTCCTATTCTGCAAATTTTATTACCACAACATGCTAGTACCATGACATGACACCATGCCAAGTTTCATGATTTTCAGGCGTGTTTTGGATTTACAAGAATTTTAAAACCAAGCTTCTCAATGTTCGCGATCGAGCCACGATGCCCACATGTTTGAATTTCATTCCCATTTCTTGCATGGGAGCTAGAAATTCACCCGAGGACACACATGTGATTTTTCAATCAACTTTGGTGGACGGGAGCATGTGCTTGTAGTTCAAATTTGAATTATGCACATTAAATGACCAAAAACTCAGCAGACGAAATATAACGAGAAGAAACATAACGTAGTTCTGCTGGGGGCTCAGCACAACACACCCCTCAAATTAAACTAAGCACACCTGAAATTAAACTATGCAACTAATCCTGTAGACACTGCATTAGAACCACCATGAGCAACGACACTGCCACCTTACTCGGAGTCCTCGTCCACATCCTCGACTTCGTCCTAGTCCCTCTTCCTCTTGGCCGATACTTCTTTGCTTGAACCGCACACTTGGCTCTTGCTCTTCATCCAACCCTTGTAGATATTGAAACAAAGGTAGCCATCCATTGCAGCGTAGTGGATGTGGTCTATATCTAGTACATTCCACTGCCATGCATGACGATGAAACATGTACGGAGGTTTCTCTAGTTTACCGTACGAAGGATGAACCATGGCTCCTGCCTGGGTCAGCATTGAAGGCTGACCACGGGAGGGCAACAGCCGATTCTTCTGGGGGTCGAAGAGGTTGCCTACAACGAGGCCTATCCAACCCAGGACTCTTTTGTCGTTCGTAAAGTCTACAGTAACGAATTTGACTAGGCCGCCCTAGAGGAAGTTCTTAAATTCCTCGCACTCAACGTCGGCATGGCATATGTGGTAAACCAAGCATAAGTCATGCACGCAAACCTGGATCACGGCGGGCTTCTTCTTCTCTTCCTCCTTTAGATCCTTCTCTTGTCCCAGGACTGTGGTGTACTCAAGACCTAGCCCAGCGACCCACTCATCATTTGAGTTTTCGAACATGCGACTGAAGCGAGCAAGGCATCCTTTCACCGTCGCGGAAGAACGGGTGTAGATGACGTCGAACTCATCGCCGGTGATGGTTCTAACATTGTACTCACCGCCGATCATGGAGATTTGGGACGCCATGAATTTGGGAGGAGGGTTAGGATTAGTGGAACTGCCGTAATGTGAAAGGACGGGACGACTAGGAGCGAACTGCCGTAATGTTAAAGGACGTCCGGGGACGAGTAGGAGCGAACTGCCAGCGGTTTTTCGATTGTAAAAATACTGAGTGGGGCGTGCGAACGGCAAGGTAGTGGCTTGCCTGCTGGATAAATGGATTCATGCACAGTGCTATGGGGGCCCAATTAGATGTCATGTCTACTCGACGCCCAATTAAATGGCTTTCGATGTCATGTCAAGCATTGGGAAAATTATAGGTGATACGAAGCTTTCCATTCTCCCATGATACGGGCTTCCAAGAGCCCTTGGATCTGAGATCCAATGGTTGCATGACGTGATTCTAGACCTATGGGTGAATATCCTATCCTGGAGGGTTATTCTGCAAATTTTCAGCAACTTAGCATGTGACCGTTCAATCTCAGATCCAAGGGCTGCCAGCAGCCCGTATCATGGTCGTGCCGCCTACCACGACCGTCGCCTCGCTCGCGCGGCCGCGCCCTTGGAGATTAAACACGGTGCGTTAGGCTATCTAATGTTGGCATGTCTTACATAGTCATCACTTAGTCACTCGTACTACAACAAGGTTAGCTATAAGGTTGGCTATAAGAGTAATTTTTTACTTCTCTCTATCTCTTTCTTCGTAGTATTTATTGCATTTGCCAAGGAGTGACCTCTTTCAATGAAATGGTGCTTAGATGAGGTGCTAAGGGCATTAAATGGCTTAGCAATCAAGTCCCCAATGCATAGGTGCTTAGTTTTTTGTTGCTAAGTTTGCTTCATTTAATTAACTATAGACTCAAAATTGTCTTTTCACCTAGGTACACGCGCTTAGCACCGTTTCTTCCTTGGGTCACCAAACTAGTCCCTCCTCTGAATTAACTTGCCACATCAGACTTTATGCCTACGTGGCAAGCTTAGCACCTGTAGGAGCAAGTAAGTTGGGTCATCTATTTTGTAACGGAGGGAGTACAAAGTTGGGTCATCTATTTTGGAACGGAGGGAGTACAATAGTGGGCTATAAGCTCGCTTTACATGGCATTTTTGCATATGTGGAGGAAAGAGGCAAGGAAAAAGTGGAGGAGTGGGATCTCATGCAGGAGCCCGCCTCTACATGGTGGAGCATTGGGAGAGGTACCTTATGGAGGTGGTCAGGAATCGGGAGACTCACGCCGGTCGTAGCTAGGCTACCTGATGTTGGCATGTCTTACATAGTCATCACTTAGTCACTCGTACTACAACAAGGTTAGCTATAAGGTTGGCTATAAGAAGAGTATTTTTTTACTTCTCTCTATCTCTTTCTTCGTAGTATTTATTGCATTTGCCAAGGAGTGACCTCTTTCAATGAAATGGTGCTTAGATGAGGTGCTAAGGGCATTAAATGGCTTAGCAATCAAGTCCCCGATGCATAGGTGCTTAGTTTTTTGTTGCTAAGTTTGCTTCATTTAATTAACTATAGACGCAAAATTGTCTTTTCACCTAGGTACATGCGCTTAGCACCGTTTCTTCCTTGGGTCACCAAACTAGTCTCTCCTCTTAATTAACTTGCCACATCAGACTTTATGCCTATGTGGCAAGCTTAGCACCTGTAGGAGCAAGTAAGTTGGGTCATCTATTTTGTAACGGAGGGAGTACAAAGTTGGGTCATCTATTTTGGAACTTAGGGAGTACAATAGTGGGCTATAAGCCCGCTTTACATGGCATTTTTGCATATGTGGAGGAAAGAGGTAAGGAAAAAGTGGAGGAGTGGGCTCTCATGCAAGAGCCCGCCTCTACATGGTGGAGCATTGGGAGAGGTACCTTATGGAGGTGGTCAGGAATCGGGAGACTCACGCTGGTCGTAGCTAGGCTATCTGATGTTGGCATGTCTTACATAGTCATCACTTAGTCACTCGTACTACAACAAGGTTAGCTATAAGGTTGGCTATAAGAGTATTTTTTACTTCTCTCTATCTCTTTCTTCGTAGTATTTATTGCATTTGCCAAGAAGTGACCTCTTTCAATGAAACGTTGCTTAGATGAGGTGCTAAGGGCATTAAATGGCTTAGCAATCAAGTCCCCAATGCATAGGTGCTTAGTTTTTTGTTGCTAAGTTTGCTTCATTTAATTAACTATAGACTCAAAATTGTCTTTTCACCTAGGTACACGCGCTTAGCACCGTTTCTTCCTTGGGTCACCAAACTAGTCTCTCTCTTTTTAATTAACTTGCCACATCAGACTTTATGCCTATGTGGCAAGCTTAGCACCTGTAGGAGCAAGTAAGTTGGGTCATCTATTTTGGAACGGAGGGAGTACAAAGATGGGTCATCTATTTTGGAACGGAGGGACTACAATAGTGGGCTATAAGCCCGCTTTACATGGCATTTTTTCATATGTGGAGGAAAGAGGCAAGGAAAAAGTGGAGGAGTGGGCTCTCATGCAAGAGCCCGCCTCTACATGGTGGAGCATTGGGAGAGGTACCTTATGGAGGTGGTCAAGAATCGGGAGACTCACGCCGGTCGTAGCGCCGTAGTTAAAATGATAATGGCAAGTCAAATCACGGGGCCCCACCTGTCCAGCAGTAACTCGCTGTCACATCACACAGCCCTACGTTTGCAGCAGCCTACTCCCTCATCTTCTCGCGTCTCTGTCGAACCGACTAGCCAAAACTGCCCTGCCTACCATGCAGGAAAAGCCCCGCCCTCGACTTCTAAATAGTACAGTATACTAATTTTGTATCCATGGATTGCGCCATGGAGCAAAGCCTCAAGAAAATGGTGGTACACATGTACGGAGTATACAACACTCCCATCGCGTTCGCGTCGCACCCAGACGGTCGGTCGGTCTAGCACGCCGCTCTCCGAATGGAACGCGCATCATATTGCGTTTGCACACACATGTGGGACCGCAATTGAGACCCGACCATAGGCACACTCCCCGACCCCGCCTGTCGGGTGAGTTAATAGAATTGAGAGACGAGCGATAGTACTACTCCTAGAGAAGTGTTGTAGGAGTACATACGTTGGTACCTGGACGATCCCTGCAAGACACGGAAGATCAGTTCATCCATGCATGTGACCAGACTCCAGCAGACGCGCCTGGATTGGCTATCGTCTACATATCGTGCAGGCTGTGTTGTACAGGGCTGTAGTTCTAGTGAGAAATCTAAAAAATGGTTTCTTGTCATCTCGCAAAATTAGGTGTCATATGCTTCGGATCACTGCGAGGGTTAAACAGCAACAACTGAGTTGGGCTAGTCATTGGGGGCACATGCACAAGACTACTCAGCTGCCATCTAGGTCAAGCCGGCTATGTTAATTAGGACATCTATCGACGGACCCCTTTTCTACGAGTTTATCTTTAATTTGAGCTTTGATCCTCGTCTAGTTTGTCCGTCGGGATTCATCTTGTCTCCTTTGGGTAGTGAGGTTATGATTTCTTGTCATGTGGCATTTTTTCGTGTTATATGTTATAATTCGGTGCTTCAGATCAAAATGACGACAACTGCGCCTCCGGGTCACGTGCATGAAGACTTCTCGACAGTCATTGCCGAGGTCAAGCCGGCTCCGTTAGACAAAAGAAAACTAGTACTCCACTATATTGGCAGGAGCCTCCGCGCTTGCTTGCTAGTGTTTCTCTCTTCACACTGTCTCGTCCTCTCCAGATCTAAACATAACAGCGGTGGCCACACTCTCTCTCTCTACTCACCGCTGGTCACAGATCCAGCCGGATCCTCTCCGCCGGGAAAGGTGAGAAGGTGCAATGTTCACGCGGTCGTCCTCGGCGACGGCTCTTACAAACTGCCGGCGCGTCCCGATCAGCGTGCGTTTCCGTTCTCTCCCAAGCATCGCTGGCGAGGGAGGGCCTCCCACCCCTTCTTCCTCGCTGCCATAGTACATGGCGGCGACGGCGACATCCATGGCCAAATATCTGCAACAGAGCGAAAAGGCGGCGATACTCCCGGAGGGAGTCGCGCGGGAGTACATAGAGCTGCTCCTCTGGGGCATGGAGCAAATAGATTCACTAAATCCGATCGTCAGGGAGCGGTGGTGGGAGTATCGATCCCAGATGGAGCATCCACCAGAGATTGAAGGATCGAGCATCTACAGGGTGCCGTTTGTGAGGTTGTCGTGCGAGAGCGAGCCGGTGGAGTCTTCGTCGACCGAACCCAACTGCAAGAGGAGAAAAACAGTTGGCCCGACGACGCTTCCCCGCCATCCTCTCCCTCGCCGTTCACATCGTCTCACGGGGCGGCTGTCTGCCGCCGAGGAATAGGAGGGACTGCCCCCCCCCCCAGCCCAATAGTCGGGAAGGTTGTGAATGGTCAGGAGGAGCTTAGGGTTGTCAGTATTTGCAGGTTGTGAACTGTGTTTTGTGTTGTGTATTTTGAGAGTACTTTCAGATATGAATGTCTTTTGAATTTCAGATTTGCAGTATTGAGCATATGAAGTATTTTGTGAATTCTAGAGATCTATTTTTAGCACTTAAAAAATATAGTTTCATAGGAGTATAAAAGTGCAGACAATGTGATTCTCAGAGAAGAAACTGCAAGTTTCAGTTTCAGATAAGAAACTCCAAGTTCAGTTTCAGATAAGAAACTACAACTTTCAGAGGCAGAGCATTTATATTAACACGGCCTTTTCAAACAGTGTTAACATCATGTTGGAAGTTTTATTCATGGTCGAAACTGGAACTACCAGCTAGTTAACATCATGCTGATCAACATTCATGCATAGCACATCTTCATATGATGCACAGTCAAAAAGATATGCTATTTTCAAAATGCCCACACAATGTCGAGTGTGCGAAAAACAGAGAAAACGAGGGACGAAGTTTTGGCAAGTGTTGGACATGGTGTGCGTAGATGACAATTGGGACCCACATGTCAATAAAGGTAGAGGCAAACAATTTGGAGATATTTTCTTTGCACGGGTGGAATCGAACCCGGGCGGAACAGCTGCCGGGTAGTGTCACTGAGCCACTAGGCTAGTTCAGTTGTTTCGTTACTAATAAGGCACTTCCTCAGGTGGTCGGATCTCCTTCTGCGCCTTTGTGCGCTCGCCGCGACGCCGCTGTCTGCCGTTGTGAACATGCTGAACAAACGAGAGGAATCTGGAGAGGACTGTACGTGGAGAGGCGGACGGTCGGGACCCACCAGGTCTATGGCCGTACGCAAGCAAGTGCCTCATCGAAAAAAATACTTCCTCCTAATGCTATACTGACGTTGGGGCCCACGGGTTTGTCAACATAGTTACATTTTTTTAGGTGCTTCAACGTAGTTACTATAGGAGATAAATTCACAACGAAGCCGGGGAGCTGGCAGGTAGTATCATTTATTATCACTGGGGCAGCAAGTATCAGCTGGGTTTTGGGATGCCCCGTCTAGGCTTTCTTTTTTAACATGCGCAGCCCACGACCTCGGATGGGAGGTCCATAGGCCTATTTGTATTTTCTTGAGGGCCGTCATGTATCGACCGGCCTATGGACCTCTCATCCAAGGTTTTATTTTTCCTGAAACATCGGCAGCCCAATTTATGTATATTTTTTTGAAGAAAATGCAGAGGTCTGTTCTATTTTATTATATAAGAATAGAAGCGCCTGGTCCAACTAATGTTTCCTTTCTAACTATATTATATATATTTAAATTATTTTATATGTTATTATATATTATTGTTATTGTCATCATATATTTAGCAGATACTTACATATGTAAGAAAACAATATCCCACATCTTATTAACTTATAAAAACAATTTCTTAGCAATAAAATCCTGGATTTTTTTGACAACGAAAATCCTGGTGATTCTGTACAAAAGCTTGGTAAGCTTTAAGGACCAATGTAATAATAAATCACTTATTATTTAAATATATATATAACAAAATGCTCAGCCCCTGTTTATTTTTTGATAACATTGCTACGCCCAGCCCAACATAATAATTAGAATCAGCTCAGCAAAATCGTGTATTTCGAGAAAGTGCAAATGGCCTGTAATTTTTTAGGAAAAACATAAATGGGCCGCATGGACGCTACATTATTTGTTCACCCAGCCCGGCTAATGGACTGTAATTCAAAAAAATATCAAATTGACTGTAAATTCTACCCCGCAAAAAAAGACTGTAAATTCTGAAAAAATGGGTTGAATATGTGCCACATTTTTGGAGGCTGAAATGTGGGCCAATAGGTCGAAGCCAACGCAAGTCGTTGTCAACTTAGTCAACAAATGATTCTGACATCGTTAGCCGTTGGATTTACATCCAACGACCGGCATCCATATTCAATCTCTCGTCTTCTTCCTCCAGCGCCGCCGGGACCACCTGCTCCCGCCTCCTTCTGCTAGCAGCTCTTCTTAGCATGCTTCGCTGTGAAGCGCTACTCCACCGTTGGCCAGGCCATCCCTCCACCCCTCCACACCTCCTGTTCTTCTCCACCGACTGCCGAACCACACCGCATCAGAACCAGTTAACCCTCGTACACCTCTCCGTCTGCGACTCTACTCCCGCGTCTTCCCATCTCCGGCTCGTTGCTGTCCGGGGCCTCGCCGTCGTCCACCACCTTGGATGCGCTCGGCGCGGAGTGGTCAACGAACGACACCATCGGAAGTAGACTGTGCATGGAGAAGCTGACAGCAGGGTCCACGGCCGCACGCAAGGAAATGCCTCCTTATTACGCGCACAATAATGATTCCTCCACCTGACAGCTGGGATCCACCGGAAGGGCCTCTGTATTTCACGAAAAAAACGTTCCCACCGCTGACAGGTCGGACCCACTAGCTATATCTTCGCACGCAAGGAAGTGCCTCCTTATTACGCACAAAAAAATGAATACCCCCTGCTAGCTGGGACCCACAATAGTGGGAGGCTGACTTGTGGGCCAACTAAGTTGACGGGGACGGAGGGCTTTGTCAACTTAGTCAATATGAACGATTCTAGCTCCAGTGACCGTACGATGTCCATCCAACGGCCGTAGTGCTTCTTCAACCTCTGGTCTTCTTGCTCCAGCCGCCCAAAGCAGCGCCGGTCGTGCCTCGTGCTCCTGCCTCCCGTTGCCGGCTGCGATGTCGCGGAGGCCTCACCGCCCCTACTACTCCCACCGCTGGCCAGGCCATCCCTCTACTCACCCACACCCCATGTTATTCTGCGGCGACGGCAGCCTCACACCGCAGCGAACCAGTGAACCCTAATACTCCTCTACGCGTGGGCATCAACTGTCGCGTCTTCCCCGACTCCGCGTCGTCCCCTTCCTAGGCCTCGCCGTCGTCCACCACCCTGGTGCTCTCAGCGCGGCGTGGTCAATGAGGTCAAGGAACGGCTTCCATCGAAAGAGTACTGTACGTGGAGAGGCTGACAGCTGGGTCCACGGCAGCCGCAAGGAAGTGCCTCCTTATTACACGGAAAATAATGATTCCTCCACCTGACAGCAGGGATCCACCGAACGGGCCACCGTATTTCGCGAAAATAACGTTTCCCCCTGACTGCTGGGACCCACCAGCTACATCTTCGCACGCAAGGAAGTGCGTCCGGGCAAAAAAAGATTCGCTCCCCTGACTACTGGGACCCACCAGCTACATCTTCGCACGCAAGGAAGTGCCTGACAGTCGGGACCCACCTGGTCGAAGAGTACGTAGCGTTGTCATTCTGGTCGCGAACGTGTATGTACATACTGGTCGATGTAGAGGCGCGCACGTGTCGTAGTAGAGGCGCGCACATAGCATGTACACGTACGTACAGCGGCCAGGGTGCAAGAAAGTAAATACGGCCACGTACGTACATACGGGCGGGGTCTCGAACGCCTACTCGCGCATACGTATGGCCAGGGCTCATGTACATGCCTGGGTCGGAACGAAGAAACAACGTCGTCGTCGTGTTCATGGGGAGCCAACGGCTGGGTCAGAACGGAATGCGTCGTCGTGTTCATCGGGAGGGCTTGGACGAAACAGCCGATGGAAACGAGGCATGGCGTACCGCAGAACGGAGGAAACGGCCTTGTGTTCGACCGGCCACATTCGAAACGGGATCCTGTTCATCGGGAGGGGTCTGGCGTACCGCAAAACGGAGGAAACGGACTTGTGTTGGAGCGCTACGGTCGAAACGGGGGTCCTGTTCATCGGGAGGGGTGTGGCGTACCGCAAAACGGAGGAAACGGACTTGTGTTGGAGCGCTACGGTCGAAACAGGGGTCGTGTTCATCGGGAGGGGTGTGGCGTACCGCAAATCGGGACTCCACGAGATACTGTTCATCTCCACCGTCGACCTCCTCCAGCCTCCACGGGCTACTGTTCATCCACCGTCGACCTCCTCCAGCCTCCACCTGCGACTGTTCATCCACGGGCTCCTGTTCATCCAGCCTCCACCGCGCGCTACTCCACCGGCTATTGTTCAACCAGCCCTCTCCACGGACTCCTGTTCAACCACCCCTCCACGGACTACTGTTCATCCAGCCGTCCATCGTCTACTGTTCAACCAGCCCTGCACGGGGTCGTCCTATTCATCCAGCCCTCCACGAGGTCCTGTCCATCCAGCCCCAACCGGCTTGATCGATGGGGGTCCTGTTCATCCAGAGGCAACACCACGGGGTCCTGTTCATCCACCTCCATTGGGAACTGTTCATCCAAACCCCCCAACAACGGTCACTGTTCATCCAGAGGCAGCATCGATCGGCTTCAGTTAGCACCAGTAGCGAAGGAATCGCTTGATCGGGTTCAGTTAACAGCCATCGATCGATCGCTCGGGTTCAGTAACGCGTAGCCTGCAGTGCAATCGCTCGGGTTCAGTAGGCGAACGCCTCGCTCGGGTTCAGTTAGAGCCCAACGCCTCGCACACACGCGCGTACGTTTACGAGAGAAACGCGCATCGCTCGGCCCCGACCACCCACCGTAACCGGGAACACCCTGATATTTTTTCCTCGCCCTCGCATCTACCACGGTTTTTTCCGGCATGGACGGCCCAAAGAATTTTATGCAGCTGCGTCTCCGGCCCGCCCAGGACGAAAAGCCCATTTTCTGTCATGATTTTTTATCATAGAAGTAGGAGCCCACCATATCTATGATGATACCGGGTTTTGTCACAATTATCGTCATAGAAGTGTCATATGTATGACAAAAAAAATTCGTTCGACCCTAAATGTCACGGATGTGTCTTTTTTTATAGTGTTGAATCGGTTGGATCGTGAAGACGTTCGACTACATCAACCGCGTTACTAAATGCTTCCGCTTTCAGTCTGCGAGGGTACATGGACACACTCTCCCCTCTCGTTGCTATGCATCTTCTAGTTAGATCCTGCGTGATCGTAGGAAAATTTTGAATTACTACGTTCCCCAACAACGGCTGGGGCGGCACGCGCCCCCCCTCCACATCGTCCGCCCCCCTTCGTCCTTCCCCCCACCCCCCCCCCCCACCCCGGCCGCCATCGGTCGCCCCCGGGTCTGGCTGGGTGGTGTCGGCGGTGGCGGGCCGTCCCTTACCCGCACACGCTCCTCCTTCCCGGGGTGGGGGGAGGCGGTGGTGGTGATCGGCCGGTGGTGGTCCGGCGTCCTGGTGGCGGAGGCCGGGGGCGCTTGCCGTGGTGGTGCCACCTCTTGGCGGTGGGGCGGTCCGATGGTGCTGGGCGGCCGGTGGCGAGTCCCCGACCCAGATCTGGGCCCGTAGGGTCCCATCTGGGTCCTTGCGGGCCGGCTCCGGCGCGACCGCGATGCCCTCTGTATGGGGAGGCAGGGGAGCGGCTTGGATTGGGGAACGACGCCGACGGCGTGCCAGCTGGTGCTCGGAGGCGGGAGCTGTCCGGGCCTTTGAGTGCCTGGGCGGGCCTGTGGGGCCACGGGCCCGGTAGGCTCCTGCTATGGCATCCGGTCAGCTGCCGTCGTGGACGGTGGAGGTGGGGCCCTCCCGTATGCCGACGGTGCTGCTGCCCTAGTCCCGACTCCTCGTCTTCGTTGTGCAGACCATCTTCGCGGTGCCGTGGTGAGACAGCGTGGGAAGCTTCGTGTCTCTGTTGGCGCAGGGTGGTGGTCGGTTTGGTGGCGAGCTCCGGAGTGCGTGGGGTGGAGGCTGGGATCGGGAGAAATCCCTGTTGGCTTGACCGACACCGACGCAGTGGCGCTTGACGGTGCCGCCGGACCTTCCTGGAGGGCGTCGAGGCTACCCTTTCTCTCTCCTCGCCGCGTACCGGGGGAAACCCTTGGTAGCAGTGTCGTCATCGTCGCGTCCCTACTTGGAGGTGTTGATTAGTGTCGGCGCTTCGGAGTCTCGGAGCTTGGTGGGCGATCTCTGGTGGACGCAGCGGTCGCGAGGCTTCGTCGTTTTTGTCGATCCGCCGTTATCGGCATTTGTTTATTTTCTTTTTCTCTTTCATTTCTTCTGGGCGTGATTGTGCTGCTTCTGCCCCAGTTTCTATCGTTGGTTGTATCGGATGGTTGCTTTGTAATACAAAGCGGTGGGAACCCTTTTTCTTAAAATGATGAAACGCACAGCCGCTCGCGGCGGTATGAGCTCCCACCATGTGTATTCTGGGCTGGCCCATGTGCGGGCTGGGCGCCCCTCTTTTTTCGTTTTTCTATTTTGGGTTTCATTTTATTTTCTATTTTTTACTTTGTGAAATGCTTACAAATATCAAATTCGATTTTTTATAGGATTTCAGAAACTATTCATGATTTAAAAAATGTTCTGAATTTTAAAAAATGTCTGATATTTCATAAAATGTTCATGAATTGAAAAATTGTTCAAGATTTCAGAAATTGTTTGTGAATCTGAAAAGTTGTCTAAATTAAAAAAAATCACAAATACAAAAATATGTCCGTGAATACAAAAAAGTTAGCCAGTACGAAAACTGTTCAGAAATTCAAAAAATATTTTTGAGTCAATAAAATATTTGTGAATTTGAAAATGCTTATGATTTTCAAAATACCACGAATTCATAAAAAATGTTTGCAATTACAAAAGACGTTCGAGATTTTGTTTTTTTTTCATGATTTAAAAATTGTTCACAAATTCGAGAATTTTTTGCGAATTTAAAGAATGTTCATGAAATACCAAAAAGTTCATGGATTCAAAAATGTTTTCAATTTTAAAAATTATTTGCAAATTAAAAAATCATGAATTCATAATTTTATGTGGATTCAAAAAATATTCGCGATGTCAAAAAATGTTCACGAATTCAAAATATTTCGTGATTTTGAAAAAAGCGAATAACTATATTTGTATTCTGAACTGCTTCTGATAAATTTGATAAATTTTTGGCACACAATTTTATACATTTTCTTAGCCTTATGAATTCAACAGTAATGACCTTTGCACTATCCACTTCATTGAGAGATTGATGCCAAATGTTCTTGACAAGCTATTGAAAATCTGGGTGATCAAGCCAATAGTGCTCAAATATGAATAAGTTTCACTTGGGTATAGATCTGCCAATTTGTATGACACATGGAGTATGATCAAAAGTGGTCTTGGCTAGGGAGATAGCCAAATTATTTGGGTATGAAGGGGTCAAAGTTTCTATGGAAAAAACCATTCCAAACACTAAAGAAGAGAAATATCTTGCATATATCTCCATGTATAGTTATTTTTCTTTTAAAGGAATCTCTACCAAATCCAAATGACTGGTGGCTTCACTAAAGTGCATCATATTTTGTGTGTCCCATCCTCCCTTCTTTGTTCCCATTTTCAGGGTATCTAATGAAGTTAATGTCCGCCACTATGATTCAGTTCTGATCAGTGAAATTTTTCTTGCTGACAAAGGCTATAAACATTGGTTAATGTCCATGAATCACCATCGTGGACCGAAGTAAATGAAACAGACAGGGAAAATTCATTTTGGAATATTTTCCCCTTATGAATATATTGTCATTCTAGACAGAGGGAAGATATTCAAACTTATTAGCCTTCTAAGACAGAAGTTTTTAAGTATCTCTGATCAAAGAAATCTCCTTTTGTTTCTTGAAGATAAAGGACGGCACATCCTATTTCCTCAATCTTGTTAGATAGGGCAGTCCGCTTTTTATCAGAATTAATCCTTCTGATATTCGAATTTAGGATTTTCTAGTCCCTATTCATGACAATATTTATAGCACACACAATACGATAGCCAGGTATACCCTAGGCACTGCAACCAACAGCAAATATGAGCAACTGACCATAATGTAACTCTGTCCTGACATAACCCACAGTACATCCACGCAATAACCTCTAACATAATATTGCCCTATCCGACATTACAGTTCATCCACTTAAACATAAGGTAAACATAAGGTCTTAAGAGTATTATACATCCATGATAACACAAAAGGCAGCTGAAACTAACTGGACTTGAGCTTTATTATGAACTCTGAGCTCTTTGCTTCAGTATATTGTCAGGGCTCCACTCTTCTGGCCTTACCCAAAATTCCTTTTGCTACTTCTGTTTCTTGAATCTTGTGGCCAGCTTTTCTTCAGATGCTCATTTCCTGGAGAGAGAGTACAGTGAGATAGAGAGATGATTCAACGGACTGCAATCTTTTGGCAAACAATTCTTGGGTTACAACAATGCTTGATGCAGTAATTCACCATATCAAAAGTTGGTACCAATGGTAGGAAGTATGCCAAACTTCACCTCTTGTAAAGGGATTTGCGAATGATATGGACATTCATCACATACTTCTTCTTGTTTCTCAGTAGCTCAAAGAGGCAGACATCTCCCAGCTGCAAGTTATTGCCACGCACAAAATGCATCCACCCTCTCATAAGCCTTTTGGATTTTTTGTTCTTAACACAACACCGCACGTCCCACTTCTTGCCATGGTGCTGAAGGGTCACCATTTGTTCCACAAATGGAAGGTATACTTCAGCATATTTTCTTGATATTTCCTGATAAAGGGAGAAATGATCTTTAGTAATGATAATTGGAAGCAAACATCATGGTGTAGTGAACTATGTACATGTCCAGCTACTATCATTTGTAGTATACTCCCTCCGTTCCTAAATGTAAGTCGTTTTATAGATTTCACTACAAACTACATACAGATGTATATAGACATTTTTTAGAGTGTAGATTCACTCATTTTTCTCCGTATGTAGTTCATAGTGGAAGCTCTAAAAAGACTTACATTTAGGAACGGAGGGAGTAGTAGCAAAGTTCGTTAAAAAATTGAAACTGAAGTTGTAACGCCCAGCTTACATGAGAGGCGTAACGATAAGAGCTCACTGGGGTTGCTATCTTAGAAAATTCAGCGGCATATCACCTCTAATTTGACACCGTAAAGTTTTCTTCTATAATTCCTATCGCGATGGTTTTTTGGACAAAATGCAAAGCTTGTGTTTTAATCCATTGATAGAAAGAAGATTAACATCCGTACAAGCCCAAGACTAGGCCGAAATAACCAAACACTTATGACAAGACTACAACCAACTTCTACTAGACATGCACTACAACAAACACCACCAAACCACCCCAAAGCCATCCACACAAATACACGGACGCAAATCCAGCGACGGGAAGCAAGCATAAAAGTTTCTGATAGAATAAGCAGAATACAATCAACAGGGTAAGATGAATATTGTTTTGGGTAAGACAAACTTCAATCTGCTCCAACTAAAATTTTCTATCCCAATGGTTACATGACTCAACTACAACTTCAATCAATATGCAGAATAAGCCAACAACATTTGGGTGAGACAAACATGGTTTCTGCAAGTCAGATTCAGAGATAGCAGCCGGCTTGCAAAATGCAGCACCACTAATGTACAGTATCCATTCGAGAACAGAGATTTTGACTCACAAGGGTGCGGGTTTTTCCGTAAATACTGCTCTTCCTTATGACACACCCATAAATGGGGATTTCGGAATTAATAGCTCGGATTTTTTCTTCAAGTTGCTTCTTCTGCAGATGATTTAGATTCAAGAGGGTGCCCTTTGCGAGGATACAACCTGAGAGGGAATGATCATCTTCTGAAGATGAAATACCTCCTAAACACAGAAAATAAAAGTATGATGCATATATGAAGTTTTATGGGGCATAATGTATGGCAGGTTTGACATTGTGAATCATAACCTGCTGAATCTGATGGAGAGCTCGACGAGCTGATATCGATGATGTCATTCCCCTGCCTTGAGCTATCATTGCTTGGCCTAATTTGTCTTCCACTGTGTGGAAATTCCATGGGAAGATTGTGACAAGTGTTTACAATGCCAGCAGTGTTTCCCCACCATTCTTTACCAGGAGCAACATTTTTCTTGAGATTGCACGCCTGAATTTTCTCGCAACCGCTCGGGCCAAAGATCAAAACCTTCAACTGAGAGTGGCCATCATACTTGAACAAAAGAAAGTCCCCCGTTCTCAAGTTATGGGCACGAACAAACGCCTTCCATCCAGAATCAAGAACTAGTTTCTCCAGATTCTTGGTAATCTGAACATCACAAGTGTAACCATGGCGTGATGCTAGCTTAATAGTTCGTCCTGTTTGCCCCCTGAAATGTTGAGCAAACCTATCTGGTATGATCTGTAGGAAACAAGGTAAAGCACACAAGATCAGGAGACTCTAAAATCTGTTACAAAGAAGAAATCGCTGAAGAAAGCTCATCTGCTATAGTTCAGATGCAAAACAGAGTAACATGAGAGGACAGATAGTTGCCAGATCTGACCAAATTTCACTCCCAGAGGTTCCTCTTTTGTTTCCATCGAAAGCAAGAACACAATCCAGCTGAAAATAAAATTACCCTAGGAGGCTAGAACAGAGCCCAACCGAAGATAGCTTACCATTCTCTCATGGAAGTCGCCAATCATAACCTTGAAGAAATGCTTATCTTGTTCCTCTGTGTGGTTCCAGTAGCGATGTTCATCCAGCTCCTTGCGTTTCTTCCATGGCTTGCTCATCTCCTAACCACGGAATGGAACTACAACAAAAACGAACCGTGCCTGAATTTTTTAGGCAAAGACGCAAAGTACCAACTAAAAGTTGAAGAAATCATTTCGGAAAATAGAGGAAATTGCAGCTAACAAGGTGAAGGTAAAACGAGAGCTCCTCTATTTTATAGGGCTTGCAGTATTTCAGAGGGAGAGAGAGAAGAGTTGAAGCATACCAGCGATTATCGGAGATTCAGAGAGAGAGGGAGGGAGACTGGAGAACGTTTTGAAGAATGGAGAAAGCCAAACGTCACAGAGACTAGGCAAGTATAGACGATCCAGCGCCTCTCCGACTTCAAGACGCGGCAAATTTGACAATTTTGACCTCGAAACGAAATCAATTCACAGAATGAACTGCCCGTAAAACTATTTCACACCTCTGACCCTTTTGTGTAGCGCCCGCCACGCCGGCGCCTAGCTCCGGGGCGTTGCACCTCTGTCCACCGTGGCAGCCCTAGGCCCCGCATCCCGCAGTGCAGCGCCTCCGAGCTAGGCGCCACACTGTAATGTGCAGCGCCTAGCCCTCGGGCGTTGCACATTGACTTAGATGCAACCGCGCCAGCCCTCTCCTCCCCCACCCACCCCATTGCCAGTTACAGAACAGAACAGGGCGGCGGCCCTCTCCACTCCCCCTCTCAATCCCCTCTCCCAAATCCTTCCGATCCGACGATTTGGTCCGTGCATTTCTTCACCAATCCATCGTAGAAAGTACTCTCCTCCGATCCCCTTCTTTCTATGCATAGAAAATATGATATTTTGAAGATTTGGGGAACCCTTGTTTGAATCTTACATGTATTAGATTTGGGGAACTTTTGTTTGAATCTTGCATATATTAGATTTGGGGAACCCTTGTTAGATTAGAATGTGGTTTGGATAGATAGGTTGACATGTTATTTATATAGTTTGGATACATAGATTGACATGTTATTTCTATGGAAAAGTTATTTGTTTGAAGTAGGCCTAGTTTAGTTTATTTGTACTGAAATTATACTCGTATTGAGAAAAATGCTTTGGATACATATGCTTTGAATCTTGCATGTAGTAGGCCTACTTTAGTTTTTTTGAATTGAAAAGATAATCGTGTTGACAAGAATGCTTTGTTGAAATTGTTAGGATGGTTTGGCTTCTCGATGATCATTGGGACAAACAACACCGGTCGTACGCTATGTCGGTGGAGCAGCGGGTAATACTGAAAGTGGCCGGTGTTATGAATTTCGTATTTTTTTTCAAACACAAATGCCCCATATGTAATGTTATGATTTGTTTGTTTGTAGGAGCTTGCACCTCTGAAGCTTCGGTCCCACGGGATCAGCCTTGGATGGATGCGCTATGATGAGCGGTACACACCGTATGTAAGGGAGGCAGGACTTCTCCCTTTCATTTAGTTGGTCCGGCGGTCGACGCCACCCAACAATGCTGCAGCACTCACCGCACTTATTGATCATTGGAGTCCGGAGACACACACTTTCCATCTTCGGACCGGGGAGATGACCGTGACGCTGCAGGATATTGCTATGATCACCGGTCTTCCTATCGATGGCAATCCTTTATGTATGAACACCGATTCTGATGGGTGGCGCGCGCAGATGCAAGCCCTTATCGGTATGGTTCCTCCGGAGCCTCGGGAACCAGAAGCACAAGATAAGAAGAAGGAAAGAGTCGCAGCGGGCGCTACTTTCACGTGGATATCATTGAACTTCAGTCATTGCCCTGAGGATGCTAATGAGGACATGGTGAAGACATACGCTCGTGTCTACATGTGGTACGTGATATCCAGGACAATGTTTGCTGATGGCACAGGCAAGAATGCTCCATGGATGTGGCTGAAGGCGTTGACCGTCTTCGATAGCAAATGGAGTTGGGGTTCGGCGACACTGGCTTACTTGTATCGACAGGTATGAAGTTGTTTCCTTTTCACTTCATTGATACATTATCAATGCGCTCATGCGGCAAATTTGACCATGTTCTCTTTTATGTGCAGTTGGACGAAGCCTGTTGTAGGCACACTGGAGGTATTGGTGGTTGTCTGCTCGCACTTTCCATATGGAGCTGGGAGCGTTTGCCGGTTGGACGACCGAAGACCGTGAAGTACGAGGATTGGGACGATAAAGACGACCCACTACGGCTCCCCACTTGGGCTTACAAGTGGGATGTGTTAAATGAGACGACGGATGATCCCTCGGTAATGTACAAGTTGTACAAGAGCGAGCTGGACGCGATCACGCCTGAGCAGGTGAACCGACATTGCATAAGTGATTATCATGCTTGTATCGTAACTCGATATCAATTTTGCATTCAATCCCATTTTGCAGGTGGAATGGGAGCCGTATGGAAAAGGAGAGAGTTTTGGTAACCCTATAGAGTTCAGGCTGAATCCGATGTGCACTAGGGATAGGGATCTCTGGCATATGTGGTGCCCACTGATATGCAACTGGGCGGTTGAGCTTCACCTGCCACATCGGGTGTTCCACCAGTTTGGTTTGTTCCAGCCACACCCGCCGGAGTGGGAGGACACGGACAAGTTGCTACACGCGTAAGATATAATTAACCTTGAGCACTTAGCAGCTTCTCGACGGTTTCGATGATGCTAATATTCTGTTTCTAACTTGCAGGTTGGATAGGAAAAAGCAGCGGAAGATTAAGGATTGGGCCAACCATCACAGGAAGTATGTCGTGCAGTTCGCTCTTAGTGTGGAGCAAGCAAGGGCTGGAAAACGAGCCCAGCTTCGTGAGCACTGCCCGATCGCGTTCAACAACTATCTCACATGGTTTCCTGCAAGTACCCGCGTGGAGGTATGCCAGCCGGCGTATGCTGAGGAGATTCTAGAAGAACCCACCGTTTTTATGAGGTAGCCCAGCACCAGTACAACGCATTAGTCAGGAAAGGCAACTTAGTGATCCCTTCAGCTCCAATGATGAACTTTGTGGTTAGCCCTTTTTGCTTTTCCATTCGCACTATTCACATCTTCGCTTGCCTAACACTTTGATACCGTTTCTGTTCATAGCGTGCCCAGATCAAGAAAGCAGCTGATGAGACCGAGACTATTCTGGAAACAACCCCGGCTGGCAAAAGCGATGGGGAAGGTGCACTTCGAGCATTCATTAAGGTTCACATCTCCTTCAAACTAGCACTTAACATTTGTTGCTACGTTCCATGTCTCATTCAATTGTACATGTTGCAGCGCCAGGGCCAAAAGTTAAGGCAGCTATCAAACCTTTTCGGCTGTCGTGACCCCGAGTATGTATCACCAGAACGGTCTAGGTCAGCGACACCATCAGATCCCGCTTCGGGGCAGGGCCATGGTGAACCTTTGGAGGATGAGAATGTGGGTGTGGTCACCCAAGAGGTATGGCATGAAGATATATATCCATTTGTTGATGCATTGCTAACTATATCCTCACACACGGTCTTTCCATATATTCTGTTGATGCATAGGTTGCTGATGATATGACCTTGGGGACGTACCAGGCTCGGTCTGCATACGAGTTGAAGCCTAGGAAGGGAATCAGAAGGTACACACCTGAAGACTTCACCCAAAGAGGCAAAAGGACGGTCGGCACCTCGCAGATGGCGGCTTTGGATGACTATTTGGATGACGATGTGGATGACGTGGAGGAACCGGAGCCGGAGCAGGTTCCTCTTCCTAGGAAGGTGAAGAAGATAAGCGTCAAGAGGGGGCGAGGAGCCAGCAAGCGTGGAAAGCACTAGTCATCGTGAACTCGGACGTGAGTTGTTTGTGGTCTTGGGACACAATCTTGCCATCCACCCTTTTGCCTTGGCACACAACTCACTACATGCCAAGTTGGACCTCCTTTCCATGGTCTTGCACGCACAATCCACGGACAACCGCCACGGCGTCTTGCCACTCCTTGTTGGACCTCCTTTCCACGAGCTCTACCACCACCACGGCCTCTTGTAAGTCCAAGTTGGACCTCCTTTTCATCTTCACATGCACATGCAACCGTGTAGCGCAAATTGACGTCCGAGTTCACCACCTTGTGTGGACGATAATGCGTAACCGAGTAGTTGTCGAGCCACATCTTCAAATCCAACAAGCTGTCGAACTTAGAACCTTTAGCAATCCGGTTCTTGTCGTCTACCAAATCACGGTGAGAACTTGGCCTAACTCCAAGAGGTACACATTGGCCACCATCTACCACGGCTTCATCCGCGAGACTAACATCCTTGAACAATGTAGTCCGATGATCCCGACCAAATACCTTCTCGAAAGCTTCGGCCTCCTTCACCGTGAACCCCTCTGCATCAACTTGTTCATCGGGACCATCGTCATCCGAGTCCGATGCATATGCACGGGAAAAAGGGATGGAATGGTCCATTGTCTCTTGCAAATGATATTTGTCGAGATCACCCACATTGTTGTCATGGAGATCAACTTCATTGTCATCGTCCGCATACTCATCATTGTCCTCTTGCAAAGATTCATTTTGGTTGTTTGTACACGGGCTCAATGTTGGCCTCACTTCTTGGGTCAAAAGAGGTTCAACAATTTCATCTCGCTTCAAGGGTGGGGGGCTACTAGCAACCAAAGGGGAGGGGTTCCGGTTCAAGTCCAAATGCAAACTTGAATCAACCTTCTTCGTTGCAAATAACTCAAGAGCCTTGTCTAGTGATTCGGCCACCGTCTCCTTGTATGCAACCCAACGTTGCTCCGAGTTGACACGCATTGTCTTCCAACGGATGTGCATTCCAAAACCAACATTATGCCTTCCCTCCAACTCAATGATATCACTAGGGTCCATCCAATTCAAATCTTTCCTAACTTGTTGCAAGAGCTCCGCATAGCTAGGACTACTATCAAACACCATGTCAAGCTCATCCAGGTCCGGTTCTTTATTGCCTTTCAAAAAGGCGTCTTTGTCCCCATGATGAACAAACACACATGTTCTTCCCATCCCTATAAGCATTCAAAGAACACAAGGTAACATTGCTTCCATGAGTACTAATCCATGATTAACACGGAATACAAACCCTAATATATATATGAAACAACAACCCTAACCCTAACCATAACCATAACCCTAACCATAACCATAACCCTAACCATAACCCTAGCCCTAAACCTAACCCTAGCACCAACATAAGAACACCCATAAGAATAACCCTAGCATACTAACAAAGCCTAATCATAGAAATTGGCTAACAAACATCTCACATCTCCATGCAAATCTCTAGATCCAAACAAAACTAGGGTTTCCCCAAACTAGCAACAAATGAGCAATGGGAGAACTTTACTTGGATCAAAACAAGGGGATCGGAGATTATTACCTTCAGGGAGGGTTTGACTTTGAAATCCACGGACAAATTCATCAAATTTGCAAGATTTGGAAGAAGATTTGAGAGGGGGAGAGAGTGGGAGAGGGGGCAAAGCTCGGGGAGAGAGTGAGAGAGTGTGTGGTGGGGGGGGGGGGGGGGGGAGGGGGGCCAGCCAAGTGGCTGGATAAGTCACAGTGCAGCGCCTAGCGGCTAGGCGCTGCACATTAGCTGCACATTACATGTGGGGCGCCTAGCCCGGAGGTGCTGCACTGCTGGGTGCGGGCCCAGGGGCTGCCACGGTGGACAGGAGTGCAACGCCGCCGCGCTAGGCGCTGCACAGTAGGGTGTGGCGCCGGCGTGATGGGCGCTACACAAAAAGGTCAGGGGAGTGAAATAGTTTCGCACCCAGTTCATTCTGTGAAATGATTTCGTCCCGAGGTCAAAATTGTCAAATTTGCCTCAAGACGCCTACTAGTTGGTGTGCCTGTAAGGGGTGACAAGACTTGACAAGGGATGCGTTGGGGAGTGTGTATGTGGGGGGTGACCGGATGAGGTTGCGTGTGAGTATCCTTTTATAATTCAGAGATTTTATGTTAAATATTTGAATATTTTAAAATAATAAATGAACAAGTTTTGAGGTTGCGTAGTAAGTTATTTCATTTGTAAGTACAATATACGTTTATAACACACGTATATTTGAAAGTTATTTTTATTTTTGGGATTATAATTTAAATACTCTCTACAGATTTATATAAAAAACAATGAGTGCAAAATGCGCCGCACAGACTGCAGTTCATTTCAGCTCACGCCTTTGTTCTAATATATTAAGAGGTGATTATTCACTTTAGACATCAACCTGTGTAGGTGGCCGTGGGTTTGAAAGAGGAATGCTATACGGACGATAGTGTATGGATGATTTATGGACGACGTGTCGCCGGAGTGTTTCATCATGTCCGCTATGTACAGGATGACCTTTGGATCAGCTGTCGTTCAAAAATCGTCCCGTGAATTATCGTTCGCAAAGGAGTTCCGGGTTTGAAACCTGGTGCCCACACTATTTCGTCTTAATTTTTGGTTTGTATTGACATGCGGAACACATCAAGAGTTGGCATTTTTCCACAAATAAAACAAAGTAGTTTTTTTTGTAAAAACGTGTTGGGCCGAGCACCAACTGTCACTCACATTGGAGCGGTCCGGTTCGTTGGTTTGACCTTGTTTGATAGCCGATTTTTGGTTGGATCTGCCTCTTCGGTTCTTTTTATATTAGTATAGATATGTACAGAGTTGATCGCTAAAAAAATTGTGGGACCAAAGTAAACCAGCTAGAAATCAAATTGTCATGTGTTATTGGGTTGTTAATCTTGTTGGGCCATACAACGATAAGAAAAACTGAGGCACAACCATAATCATCAAACAAGGGGACCTCCTTTTGGGCTCTCTCTACGCCGTGGAACCAACTGGCCCTCACTATAGTGCTCAGTTGAGCCGGCCCATAAAACGCGAACACAGCGAACTTACAGCATGGAAAAAACCGCAAAACAATTAGCTTTGTCCAAGATTCAAACTCGCACCATTGGACTCCCATACAAGTCTTGCTAACCACTCAGGCTACTCAATTGCATTGACTGAAAACAGCGCAAAAGAATATAAGAACTACTGTGGATGCACTATTTATACTATATCACTAAGATTTTGGAATTATTTGAAAAAATTTAAATTTTAAAAATCTCAGCGGTTTTGGAAAAGTTTCATACGTTTTGAATAAAGTTTGTTCAATTTTAAAGAAATTTCATCGATTTTAAAAAAATCATTGATTTTGAAGAAAGTTTGTTCGATTTGAAAAAGTTCATATTTTTTTAAAAAAATTGTCAACTTTGAAAAAAGTTCATCGATTTTAAAAAATTGTTCATCTATTTTAAAAAATTACATCAATTTTGAAAAAGTTCAATAATTTTGAAAAAAATCAGTTTTGAAAAACTTTCATTGTATTTAGCAAAAGTAAAAAACTAAAAAAACTAAAAAATGAACAAACTGTTACAATAAAAAATAAACAATAAAAAATAGAAAAGAGAAAAGAAAAAGAAGAAAAGCAGGAAAAAGATAGAACGGAACACGTCAGGTGTAGGTGTTTTTTTTAACACAATGCAGACGCAAGCGCTCATATACACACGCATACACTCACCCCTATGAGCGGACACACGCACACCCTACCCCTATGAGCACCTCCGAAAGACTGAGCCGGCATATCATCTTGAAATTTATGAAGTCACCATATGCACGCCGTCATCGATGGGAACGTCTCCTCCCACTGAAAGCGCATCGCTGGAAATCCTAAAATAAATCCAGGATGCGAGCACCATGACTTGAATCCTGGTGGGCTGGGGATACCACAGCCTCTCTAACAATCCAACCACATGTTGGTTCGCGTTAGGTGTAGGTGTTGGGTTGTTAGAGCCGCTTATGTACGAGCAGGAGGTCGTTGGTTTTTTTGTTCTTGACCGGTTGATTTTTTCATGTTAAAAACATAAAAACAAAGGAAGAGGGCTACGCGCCCGCTTGCTTAAAAGAAGGAACATTTCTTTATTCCGGGACAGGGTGTTGACTTCTGTTTTTTTTTGTTTTTCCTTCTTTTCTTCCGGTTTTCTTTATTTCTTCAACGGGTTCCTTCGATTTTTTGTTTTTTCTTTGTTTTCTCTAGTTTTATTGGTCTTGACCGGTTTTCCCTTTATTTTTTCTTTGATTTTCTTTGTTTGTTTCTTTGGTTTTCTTCTTCATCGGGTTTCTTCAGTTTTTCTTTCTTCCTCGTTATAAATTTAGGTTTCTTCATTTTCACTGATTTCCTTTCATTCTTTGTTATATTTTTTTCTTTATTCTTGTTCTTATGTTCTCTTCGCATTTCCTTTTTTGTTTATTTTTTCTTTTGTCCATTTTCATCGGTTTTTATTTTGTCAACACATGCTAAATCTTTTTAGTACAAATTCAATATTTTTGTATACATTAGAAACATTTTTTATATACATGTTAAACATTTTGGAATACATGATTAACATTTTAGAAACTTATATTTTTTTATGTATAGTACACATTGTAAATAATTTGGTATATATATAATACATTTTTCTAGTACATGTTCAATATTGTTCGAATACAAGACTATTATTTTTTGAATACATGATCACATTTTCCCATATATATTTTTAAATGAAAGTAAATGTTTGATTAACACTTTTCAATACATATTTCACATTTTAAAAATGCTTGATTCATATTTTTAAATACAAGATTAATATTTTTAATACAGGTTTAACATCTTTTTATACACATTAGGCATTTTCAAATGCTGGATTAACATTTTCCAAATATAAGATCAACATTTTTAGAATACATGGTCAACATTTGTGTATACACATTTAAATTTTTGAAATGCTTGATTAATATTTTACAAATACAAGATAAAGCATTTTTTAATACCTGATCAAACCATTTTTGAATACGTAGTCAACATTGTACTAAGATACACCCATTTGAGCGACAAGTAGTATGGATTATAGGGAGTAATAGAATTGCAATTTGATTTCAGTGGTAATGTGAGAATCTTGCTGTTTATGTGATAGGCGGAGGAATCGGTAGGGCAAGGTGGGGGCGCTCGCCATACCTTGATTTTCTGTGAATTTTTTACATACTATAAATTCGTACGTGCAATGCACATTGATATTAGCCAGTATATTAATTGCATCTAGATATTACGAACGATTTTATTTGTGTTGATTAGTGATTAGAGTTAGAATGGATATTTTGTATGATATTAATTGCACGATAAATGTCTTGGGTGCTCACCATTGAAGCGGTCTGGTTCGTTCGATAGACCTTGTGTAATGGCTGGTTTTTGGTTGGATCTGCACCTTTGGATTTTCTTATATTGGTATAGATATGTATAGAGTTGACCATTAAAGAAATCGTGGGACTAAAGTAAACCAGCTAGAAATCAAATTGTCATGTGTTATTGGGTCGTCAATCTTGTTGGGTCATCGATACGATAGACGAACTGAGGCCTAACCATAATCATCGATGTTTGCCCCGCTAATTGATGAAATTCTTCTTATGAAACCGAAGCTTCCTGAGAAGATTGCTATGGATATCACTATATTGGGGTGTTAGGGCATTTGAATGTAGAGAAATGGGAAAGTTGTAAGAAACGAGGTTCCTAGCATTTTATCTTGGAAATACAATTCAAAGCTTGACCTCCTCCTAGGTAGGCACAAGACAAAAACCAACAATATATTGACAACCTTGATCAATGGATTGCTTCCACGATCTGATTTGATTTTTCTAATGTTAGAGAGAACTGGAGTGGGAAAATTTTGTTTTTCATTTATGTAAATTTGTAAATAACTCTTATATTTATATTAATAAAAAAACCATAGAACTATACTGTCACTGGTTAAAAAATAAATTATCCTTTGTCAAGATGCTAGTTTTTAGCGTCAACCACAATTATGTTTTGATCTTGAGGGGTGGTTTTATTTTCCAGATGAATCTAGACCCTACCATGTAAAGATCTTACCCTCAAAAAAAAAAAAAGAGGTGTTAAAAAAAGTAGCAACGTGCTCGCCGGACCGAAAGCTGAACGACCCGAAACAACCGCATATGGGTATGCATGCGACGAACCATTGATCTCCCCAATGGGGATACATCGGAGATTGCAACAGACGCATGCAACGGAGCGCCCGCAGTAAACTCCCTGCAATCGTGCGCATGGCGCATCGATCGGACTGCATGCCTAATTTAATCACCACTGGCTCTTCTTCTTCCACCTCTAGTCCCCTACATATACCTCACCACTGCTGTTCATCTACAGGACCCGATCGTTCGTAGCTGCCTCAGATCTGAATATCTCATCCTCCACTGAAAGCCAGAGGAGTCGGGAAGCCTAGTGCCGGGAGAGTTGCTAGCAAATCAAATCAATCGATGGGTGCCATGGACCGGGTACGCGCCGCCGCTACCAAGTTCGCATCGGCCTGCGACAAGGCCTGCAAAGACGCAGTAGCCGCTACGGCCGAGTTCTTCGAGAGCGCTGTGGAAGCCACTCGCGTTGCAGCCGCCGGGGCCTCGGATGCGATAGCCAGAGCCGCGGATGCCTCAGCGAGCTACGTCTCCGGCATGTTCCAAGCAGCTTCTTCGGCCGCCAGCACGGCCTTTGACGCCGTGAAGCGAGCCACCGAGGCCGCCAGTCGACGCCTGGTGCGATTCCTGAAGCGCCTCTTTAACAGCAAGAAGGCTAAGCGCTGGCTCCTGCTGGCTGCTGGTGCCGTGGTGGCCATTGCAGCGGTCGCCGCCGTGGTGTACCTTGGTTGGTGCTTCTTCCCGGCGGCCGGCGCCTTCGCTGCCGGTGCTGGTGCCATGATGATGGCGCCGGGCGGCCTCATGGTCCTCCTCCAAGCATTCGCTGCTGGCGCCATGCCCGTGATGATGATGGCGCCGGGTGGCGGCGGCTGGATGATTCTCCGTGCACTGTTCGCATGGAGCCCGTGGCTGTACTTCTTTATCCTCCGTACTGCTGGCCCGGCCACGGCAGCCTTCGTCTTTGGCTACGGCGTGCCAATTGTGAGCGCGATAATTTGCGTTCTCTGCTTTCTTTCATTGCTCGTGCTTTGGCATTATTGGCCTGCATGTTAGTTATTTCTGAACTTCTAATTATGAATCTGTTTGCTCGTTGAATTTGGAGAGCCTATGCCCCACTATCGTTTTATTTTCCTGTTAGCATTTCGTTCTGTTCCGTGCCAATTTCAGGCTGGTTAATTCTCCCGTGTGATGTAGTATGATGACCGTGAGGAGGCGTCTGAGCATTTGAGGAAATCATTCCCTGAGCCAAGCACGCAGACAGTATAGTTTTTTTTGAGAGTTAATGCCACCGCTTTATTTAAACCTTCACAAAGCTTGGAATGTCATCCGAGATTACATCTAAAATACAGTCTGGGGGACCCCCAACCACACCTTACATAAATTAGCACCTACTCACTAGTAGAAAAAGGGTCAAATGTGAGACACATTAGTGCCGGTTTGCATTTGAACCGGCACTAATGTGTCCATTAGTGCCGGTTGAAACGGCTAGGCGTGAGGAGATCTTTAGTACCGGTTCGGGGCGAACCTTTAGTACCGGTTCATGCCACGAACCGGTACTAATGCCCGGTTCTGCACTAGTGACTCCTGCTCTAGCCAACTTATGCGCGGCGACATTCGTTGATCGACGTACCCATGACACCTTGGCGCCTTGCTTCGTCTCCAGCATCTGCTTTATTTCATGAATCCAGGGACCCACCGCCGAGTAGTTTGTACCTTCTTGCTGGATCATCTGAACCACCTTCAAGCTATCCAGTTCTAAATGAATACTAGCCTAACCCGCGCTGCCGCACGCCGCGCTCGATGATCACTCGTAGATGTTCAATCTACTGATTCAAGAGTGGATCAGTGCACGCTGATTTAATCTCAGAATAATATATAGAGAGATTGAAGCAATCGAACATACGAAGCTATTGAAATATTGCAAACGTAGGGATACAAAGGTACAAATTAAAAGCGGCACCCTCTTGAGGCAAACAAATTATTCAAACTACATACAGTTCGCTGCAGACAGGGAACTGTATATAAAAACACAAACACACTACATAGATAAGCTAGAAGTAGTTGCTAGTGGATTAGATCATCCTAGTATATCCTCCTGCAGGATTGGTGCCTGTGATAAAATGATAAAGTGATTTTGCAAGTTCTTGGATACGTCCGACGGGAGGGTGCGTGCCCATGTATGTGATAATGAGATCGTCGCTGTGTGGGCGTTGGGGATACATACGAAGTGGTAATATATCCAAGAAGCCATTGCATATCTTTGCCAAAATCATTGTCCGTCTTGCAAAGTCGTTTTGCTTTGTGCTTACTTGCCGGCGGGCCATATTGAACTGCCATTGCTTTGTTTGAGACTTCTCTCTTGCTGTAAACAGCCTTTCCTTTGTGACTTCAAGGATATAGTAATTATGATCATTGATAGAAATACTATAGTCTGCACAGCGCATGCAGTGCACGTATGCAACCCGATGAATATACCCTGCCGCATGCAGTGCACGCATGCAGCCCGATGAATATACCCCACTGCATGCAGTGCACGCATGCAACCCGATGAATATACCCCACCACATGCAGTGCACGCGCATGCAACCCGATGAAAATACCCCGAGTTTCAGAGAGTTCAATTGATTAAGTTTGCATCCTGATGATTGTTACATGCATTGAGTTTTACTTGATAGCATATTAGCATGGCCTCCCCTGGTCCGCCTTCGCCTTAAGAAGGCAAGTTGCAGAGTGCAGACACGATGTCGACGACGACGACGACGGGCCAACTGCTCTGCTACACGCGATGGTCGCCGTCGGGAGCGTCGTGGCCCTGGAGACGGCATGGCGGATGCTCACCGTATCCGCTCGCTGCCAGCCGGCGCGGGCTACAACGGTGGCGAGGGTGGCTCCCAGCGCAAGGCGGCCGATGGAGACATGGCCTCCAGCTTCGTGGCGCACGCAGCCGAGCCCCGGGCGGACGGAAGTCACGACAGATGACCTCCGTGCGCTGATCCATGCCTCCGCGGTGCACGCCTCTCCGACGCACGTCCCGTCCCGTCCCGGTCAATGTGTCCATCTCATGAGCGTCGTTGAGAGCGGGAGGTGTGGCGTCAGGAGAGGAGCAGGCGCAACGTGGTTGAACCCAGGCGCGTCGTGGTCGCTGGGGGCCGCAGCAGGCTGCTGCGAGCCCGCCAGAGGTGGAAGCGGCGAGGGGACAAGGAAGGCCGGCAGCGCGCCGCCCGGGTGGACGTACTGCGATGATGGGAGGAGCTTCTGTGTCGTCGTCCCCGGCGGCAGAGGCCCCGTGGCGTTCTGCCGCGCGGAGATCGCCTAGAAGAATCACGCACAGGAGGCGAGCGACGCACAGAGCGACCAAACCGAGACGGCGAGCGAAGATGACAAGATGAAACACCTCGCAAAACGATAGACCAATCCGCCGAAACAGCAGGATCGCCAGCACGGGCCGAACCACCACGCCGACCAACTGTAGACCCCCGCGAACGACAAGGCCGGCCAGGACGACGCGGACCATTACGACTCGATGAAGAAGAAACCATCGAAGCACGTATAAGACGCAACTGAAAACCACAGGTACGACCGAAAGAACCAAAGGAACTTATTTATAGCCTCGCACAAGAGGGAGGAAAGCAAAAAATCTCCGGAAGACACCAGAGAACCCACACCGATCAGCAACGTCCCGAAGCAACGTCGACAGCGGCACCGCTAGCACCGTGTGGACAGAGTCACCGAGGTATGGAAAGCGGCAGTGCTCCCTAACAAAGAACGACGGCACAGCATATTTGCTAATCCTGACAGATCTCAAGAAGCGCGGGATAGCGACAGCACAAACGGACAAACAGCGGTCGAGCAGCAGAAAGCGACGCCACAAATGGACCAACAGAGACTCAAGAGAATCAGCGCAGACAACGACGCGAAAACCGAGTAAAATCCAACTGTAAATAGAAATGAAAGGATGCATATAAGAAGAATAACCACGCCAGCTTACCCCACATGCAATCAAAAATACTAAACCCACCAAAAGAAGCATCACAGCAGTTCAAATTTTTTGAAACAAACTTCTGAACACACAACGCCTTTGTACACAGCCGGGTACCAAACAAATACACGTGCCACATTCAAATTTACCCAAACATCATTCTCATCCAAGTGGATGAATAATAGAGCGAAAAAGCTCCCGGATATAGAGGCTTGGTTATTTTGCTCCCCAATCTCATCAACAACCTGCAACGCTCTCCTGCATGCGAGAACTTCCGCTGCTTCCGGGTCCTCTATGTGTGGAAAAACATGACACAGTCCAGCCAAAAAAGCTCCATTGTGATCCCGAATCACTGCCCCACCTCCTGCCTTATCTCCCACTTTTGAAACTGCACCATCAGAGTTAATCTTAACCCACCCCTCCTCTGGTGCAGTCCATCTCTGCATTACCTTAGGTACTTGTGCATTCACTTTTGGCATGTGAGAGTTGGTCCACTCAAGCATGTGGGAGTGCACTGCCTCCATTACCGCATGTGGCGAGTCAATCCTCTTCCCTTCCCTCGTCGCATTTCTTGCTAACCATAGGCCATACGTAGCTTGGATCATAGCTTCTTTCTCTTCCTCGGACGCTCCGGAGAACCAGCCAAGTAGCCAGCGAGCCAATGCACCCTGGGTATCTATCTGACACGGCGGGGCTGCCACCGCGACACCTTTTTCCGAGGGCTGAATGCTGACATGCCCAAAAACGATGAAATATTGTCTCTTCCCTTCCGCATACAACACAAAAAACACCCGGTTTGATCCGTCTCCGATGAAGTTCCGATCCTACTGCTAGTCCATTTCTGATTATACGCCACGTATGAATTTTCGCCTTCGGCGGAGCACTCGTACCCCACATCGCCATATATCCCTTATGCGTTTGGATCGAGTTTGAAGACTCCTGCTGGCCTGTTCTCGCTTTCCTCTTTGACATCCATAGATGATATGCTGACTTGACATTGAAGACGCCATTCTTTGTATAATTCCAAGCCGGGTAGTCCTCAGTTCCCGGTCCACCCACTGCTATTTGCATAATGTCATGAGCATCTGATTCTGAGAACATAGCAGGAAGTTAATTTAGATCCCAACCCGCCCCGCTTTGATTCAATAGATCGGCCACTTCGGTTGTTCCTTGTACGTAAATCTGACCCGGTGGTCTCAAGCTGCCTTCCCGTGGAATCGAATTGTCATGATGAATGTTGATCCTTGAGCCGTCACCCACCCTCCACACCAGCCCCTCGTTAAGGAGATCCCTCCCATACAAAATGCTTCTGAACGTGTATGACGAGTTGGCTGGGCAAGTAGCTCTTAGAATCGTATCATCCTTGAAGTATCTCGCTTTCAACACCCTAGCACAGAGAGAGGAGGGATTAGTGAGGATCCTCCATGCTTGCTTTGCCAATAGCGCTAGGTTGAAACCCTCCGGGTTTCTGAAACCAAGGCTTCTTCCTTCTTTGAATCGCACATCTTCTCCCAAGAGATCCAATGCACCTTTCTTTCACCATTCATTGCCCTCCACCAGAATTTTGAAGAGATGGATGTCAGGTTCCGGTATATCTTCTCTGTGAGATGAAAACAACTCATGGTAAAAGTCGGTGTTGATTGTAATCCCGATATAACAAGGACCTCTCTGGCGGCCTTGGACAGGCCCTGTCCTTTCCACCCTGTCACCTTGCCTTTGGAGCTTTTGGTAACAAACCTAAAAGTACCATCCTTCGATCGACCAACCAGTGTTGGTAGACCAAGGTACCGCTCACTTAGCGCCTCACTCTCAATGCCAACTGCCTGCTTTAGCTCATTTTTGATTTCATCATGGCACCCCTTGCCAAAGAAAATTGAAGACTTTTGCAAATTCACTTGCTGCCCCGAAGCCTCTTCATATCTCATCAAAATTTCCTTGAGAGCGGCTATGCTCTCGATTGAGCCTTCAAGGAAAACGATGCTGTCGTCCGCAAACGGCAAATGCGTGACATGAGGGCCAGTGCCCCCAAACGAGACGCCCTTGATCCTATTTTCCTCCTGTGCTCTTCTCAACAGGGCCGAAAAACCCTCTACACAAAAGAGGAACAAATACAGTGAAAGCGGGTCACCTTGTCGTAATCTGCACAAAGGTGTGAAACGCTTAGAGCAGCCTCCATTAAGCTTGATAGAGAAACGAGCTGATGTGACACATCACATGATCATGTCAATCCATGCTTGATCAAAACCAAACTGAGCCATCATCCTCTCCAAGAAAACCCACTCCACCCTGTCATAAGCCTTCATCATATCTAGCTTCACTGCACATAAACACTTCCTCCTCTTTCTACACTGGTAGAAAATGGGCCTTTAGTCCCGGTTCGCAAAGGCCTTTAGTCCCGGCTGTGCAACCGGGACTAAATATGCGCGACTAAAGACCCCCCCCCCTTAGTCGCGCCTCTTACGAACCGCGACTAAAGGCCCGTCCACGTGGGCGCCAAGGGTCCGTCGGGGCGGAGGACCTTTAGTCCCGGTTCTCGTGGCTAACCGGGACTAAAGGCCCGTCCACGTGGGCGCCAGGGGTCCGTCGGGGCGGAGGACCTTTAGTCCCGGTTCTCGTGGCTAACCGGGACTAAAGGCCTCCTCCGCAGGTTTAGGGTTTTAGCCCCCCTAAACCTGGTTTCTTTTTAATTTGTAGTGTTTTATTTCTTTTATATTTTATTTTGTGTTTTATTTTAATTTTGATGAAGTTTCAGTACACATATTCTACGCTACTATATACATGCATATGAAATTTCAAACAAGAAGAATTCAAGAGGAATATATAATATATATTCAATCTCGGGTGACCATATACAACTTCGAACAAGTTTCCATACACAATTAGGATGGATGACCATATACAACTTCGAACAAGTTTCAATCTCGGGTATGCATATAAATTTCTTCGTCCTCGGTATAGTGTTCTCCTTTAGGATTGATGACTTCCCTCATGAAAAATCCTGCTAATTCATCTTGAATTGGTCGGAAGCGAGCTTCTGGACTAAGCCTCCTCCG
This sequence comes from Triticum aestivum, assembly GCF_018294505.1. Lineage (NCBI taxonomy): Eukaryota > Viridiplantae > Streptophyta > Magnoliopsida > Poales > Poaceae > Triticum > Triticum aestivum. The sequence goes on from NC_057802.1 coordinate 563,263,284, forward strand.
CAAGTTATCCGTCGCCTTCCGCACGCTATCCGATGCCTTCCGCTCAGAGGTGTGTCTCCGGATGTTCTCACAAACATAGTATCCACATAGATTGGTCCCCGGTGGCTGCTTATCCACATTAACTAACCTTCTAAAATCTAGCTCATGTTTGAATTCACCGACAATTTCTTCTGAGAACCGTCTCCAAACCCTACAGGGCAAAGAAAATTAAATGAACAAGGGAGTTATTAGTTACTTGATATTAGGAAATGAACGAAAGAGACCGATCGATATAGAGCTCAAATGATTGAAAATAATTACTTTTGCAGCATTTTTCTCATGTCGGCCCAACGCTTTGGATCCGAATCCATAGAGTCCATGATTAGAACTCTGGAGGTGTGAAGTTCAATATTTAGCAGAATCCAGTGGAACCTGCGGACACGTTACATGCACAGTCATGCATAACTCATCGATTAGACATACCATGCATGGAGTAAACAAAAGAGAATGGGCACAAGAGAGAAACACTCACCCAAAATGGTAAGGAAATAGAATATGACTTTTGAGTTGATGCTTTCTAAGAAACTTGTACAAGTCTTTCTCCACGTCTTCGGGGTGATTTTGTAACACATGTCCATTAACGATATGTGGGTCAATGAACCCAACATCATGGATGTTTCTTATTTTGCATTCCCAAATCTTCAATCTGCATAATAGCGTACGCAACAATATAGTTAGGACAATATATATATATATATATATATATATATATATATATATATATATATATATATATAGTGCAGGCAATGAAGAACGAGATGAGGTAGAAATAAATCACTTACAGAACGTAGCAACTCAGCATAGATTTGTCGAGGTCGCGCAGATTGAACAGCTGGAACAATTCACTCATATGAACTTGTACAGAGTACCGTTTGGTGTGATGCTCCTCTGTAACATCCGCATAAACATATTCTTTGTCGGCCCATGTTATGAATTGCTTGTACCAACGTAGCAGATTTCGCATTTGTGGTGGTAGACTCTTTTCCCGCGCAGGCTCGACGAGAGGCCCATTCCGCACATATTGTAATGCTATCTCACATACTGGCGCATCCTCAAGGCCTAAGAAGGCACGAAGAGTCAAACCCATCTCGGACGCTTGTTTCATGGCACTCGCTACAGTCAATCCAAGTGCTGCCGCAGCTGCTATGATCTCGGGGTCCTCTTCCGGACCGGCTTTCACTATGAGCGGGGGGATCGATTGTTTATTCTGCATCCCGAGCTGGTCAACTTGTTTCCCGCTTTTTTTACTTTCTTCTTTCTCCTCCTTCAATATTTTTGCTTGCCTACGAAGTTCATGTCCATAGTCGTCAGGCATATTCAGCTCGGCTTGGGACGGTGTCGTCAAAAAATCCTTAGCCCACTTCTTTTGCTTCTCAGTGAATACTTGCTTGGGCTCAGGCTCTTTTATCGCCTTCATATCCGCCTTCCATTTCTCATAATGAGCAGACGCGGCCAATTTGGTTTCAGCTTCACTAAGTTCCCAAGGCCTTGGGAGGAGAGGCTTCAGTGATGGCTCCGGTACCCTTGTGGTCTTAGGTACATAAGGGTCCGGGTTAATAGTCCAGGAGCGGGTTTCCTTGCTGTCCGCCTGCTTCTGCTTCTTCGCCGGAGGTGGATTGGGGGGCGTCGTACCCGCCGGAGGAGGATTGGGGGGCGTCGTACCCGCCGGAGGTTGTGGATCGGGGGACGGCGTCGAATGGCGTGAAGGAGGTGTAGGTGAACCACCACGACCACCACCACCGCCACCACCACCACCACCACCACCATCGGAGGGGGGTGGACTTGTTAGCCTTGGCGCCTCGCCTGGAAACACTATGTACTTCTTTTTCCATAGAATGATCTGGCGCTTGACATCTCCAAGTCTTCTCTCCCCTTCGGGTGTAGCTTTGTCAATCTCCAGGTCCTCAAACCCTTGGACTATGTCTTCCACCGTGACACGAGCATAGCCATATGCAATGGGGTTGTTGTGGTGGAGTGCTCCAGGTGTACAGGGTAAAGCACTGCCGCTAGCTACCTTCGTGGAAACGTTCCCCACGGGATAATGCAGATCACATTCTTTCATCTCCTTTACATCATCCACGGGGTAGTGAGGCTCCGGTGCACGAATCTCGATCATCGGTGCACTAGCACCAGGCGGGGCATCCGTGGAAGCCACGCTGCTTCTCCGCTGCTGGCTTCCGCGATCCGCTTCATGATCTTCATGCGGCCCTGCAGCCGATTTTTCTTTTACTAGTTCATGCACGGTCTGCTTCAACTCATGGAGTTCCGATGCAAACTTCGCCATAAGATCTGCATCCCGGTCCGTCTTTCTCTTACGGCTTCTGTAACAGTACGGGTCATTGTCCTGGGAAAACCCTACTTTCCACGGAACTTTGCCTTTGCCTCGTACACGTCCTCCGTGTTCATCATTCCCGAGGGCTGTTGTCAGTGCGTCTTTCTCTCTGTTGAACTTGATCAAGCCCTCTTGAGCTTGGGTCATTGCGTCAATAAGGGCTTGGGTGGGAGCAAACTTTTTCTTCCGGTGAACACACACCCCTGTCTCCGGGTCTAGCGATCCCCCATGCCCGTACCACCAGCTTTTGGCCCTTGGGTCCCATCCCTCTGTACCTAGAGGGATTCCTCGCACCCTCAGGTCCTCCTCCATCTTCTGCCACTTAGGCTCCGAAAGGCGGTATCCTCCTGGCCCCATAATATGATGGAACTTTTTCTTACTCGCATTATCCTTATTTTTTTCGATATTTCCTTGAAATGCTCCGATTGCTTTTGCCTCACAAATTCTGGCCAATCATCTTTCAGTTTCTCATGTTGTCCATTGAAATCCGGAGTCTTGCCCTTGTTGACATAGTCACGGGTTAAATTTTTCTTGAAGTTCCGGAATGCTTCGCCCATCTTCTGAAGAGCGAACTCTTTAACTAGCCTCCTCCTCTCACGTCCACCCGGAACCTCGTTACCGAATTCATCGACTTTGTTGTATTCCGGAGGTAGAATGAAATGTTCCATAAGCTTTCTCCAGCAATCCTTTTTCGTTCTCTTGTCGACAAAACTGAAACCAAGACGTGCCTTCTTTGGCTCCTTCCATTCCTGGACGGTGATCGGGACGTTGTCTCTAACAACGACTCCGCATTGGTTGATAAACTTTGAGGTGTGCTGTAGGGGCTTGCCGGTTTCACTGACAAACTCAATGGCATATGTTTCTCCTGTTTTCATCGCCTTGGATTTGCCACGCTTTGTCGTACTCGATCCGGCCGAGGGCTAAAAAAAGAAAGAGAGTCGCGCGCGTTAATACATATGTATTCACATTTCAGTAAGTTTGTATCACGAGAGGCTCAATGTATATATACCTCGCCGGAGGTGGTTGCTACTTGCAATTCGAGATCGTCGTTTGTTGACGGTTGACCTCCGTCGACAATGTCCGTTCCTTCACCTTCTTGATCATCGACAATGTCTGTTCCACCGTCAAGGTTCAGAAAAGAAGAGACTACATCCTCTTCTTGCTCATATTCTGAGCCCGGCACATAAGGAATCTCGTTGTTGATGATGCCCATTAAATAACGTTCAGCCTCCGGATCCCTAAGCGGCTCGGCTCTATCGTCCGCCATATGTCACTCCTGCATGTAGTAAAAATTCTTTAAGTATAAAGAAATTAAAAAATAAGATTAAGGGGACATAGAGGAGGAGGAATTAAAAAATAAGATTATTGAGCACTAATTTGCATAGAAGTTTTTGTTTAGCACTGCCAAGTATTTTGTTTTTCCTTTTCTTTTTCCTTTTCTTATTTTGTTTTTCCTTTTCTTCTTCCTTTTCTTCTTCCTTTTCTTCTTTTTTTTTCCTTTTCTTCTTCCTTTTCTTTTTTCCTTTTCTTCTTCCTTTTCTTCTTCCTTTTCTTATTTTGTTTTTCCTTTTCTTCTTCCTTTTCTTTTTCCTTTTCTTATTTTGTTTTTCCTTTTCTTCTTCCTTTTCTTTTCCTTTTCTTATTTTCTTTTTCCTTTTCTTATTTTCTTTTTCCTTTTCTTATTCTGTTTTTCCTTTTCTTATTTTCTTTTTTCTTTTCTTATTTTCCTTTTCCTTTTCCTTTTCCTTTTCTTCTTCCTTTTCTTATTTTGTTTTTCCTTTTCTTCTTCCCTTTCTTTTTCCTTTTCTTATTTTCTTTTTCCTTTTCTTCTTCCTTTTCTTCTTCCTTTTCTTATTTTCTTTTTCCTTTTCTTCTTCCTTTTCTTTTTCCTTTTCTTCTTCCTTTTGTTCTTCCTTTTCTTTGTTTGAGGAGGACGGCGGCGGGCGGGCGGCGGCAGGGGCAGAAGCAACGGCTGGAGGCAGGCGGCGGCGGCGGCAGGGGCAGGGGCAGCGGCGGGCGTTGGCGACGGCGAGGAGGAGCGGGCGGCAACGGGGCAGGGCGCGGCAACGGCGACAGTGCAGGGCGTCGGAGCTCACTGGGGCAGGGCGAGGTCGGGGAGGCGTTGACGACGGCGAGGTCGGGGAGGCGTTGGCGACGGCGAGGAGGAGCGGGCGGCGACGGGGCAGGGCGCGGCAACGGCGACAGCGACGAGGAGCAGCCTGGCGGCGTCGAAGCGCTGGGGCGTTGGCGTCGGGGGAGAATGTGGAAAAATCCTAAGTGCCACTTATATAGGAAAAGCATTAGTCCCGGTTGGGGAGACCAACCGCGACTAAAGGTACCCTTTAGTCCTGGTTGGGGACACCAACCGCGACTAAAGGATACCTTTAGTCGCGGTTGGTGTCCCCAACCGGGACTGAAGGTTCTTTCGCGCCGCTTTCGTTCCCGCGCGGAAAGAGCCTTTAGTCGCGGTTCGTGTCACGAACCGCGACTAAAGGTCCTTTTTCATATAAAATAGAACTAATTCATTTTAAAATCTTAAAAATACAAATAATATATCAAAAAAAATCAGAAAAATAAAACTAATTCATTTTAAAATCTTAAAAATACAATTATATACCAAAAAAATCAGAAAAATAAAACTAATTCATTTTAAAATCTTAAAAATACAAATAATATATAAAAAAAATCAGAAAAATAAAACTAATTCATTTTAAAATCTTAAAAATACAAATAATATATCAAAAAAATCAGAAAAATAAAACTAATTCATTTTAAAATCTTGAAAATACAAATAATATATCAAAAAAATCAGAAAAATAAAACTAATTCATTTTAAAATCTTAAAAATACAATTATATATCAAAAAAATCAGAAAAATAAAACTAATTCATTTTAGTTCATCGACCAAATACAAATCATCCGGATTCGCCATCGTACGTTTTAATTCACATGATCCATTCAACAAAGTTTGGTACAATAAATTATTACACATCAATTCTTCCCTTGTGTCCCTGCTTGCTTACGATTGTGCCGTATCCATGGAGCATCCTCATCATTTAACTTAATGCTTGGGTCAGTGTTCACTTTGAAGGGCGGAATTTCACCAAACATATTATAATCTTCTGACATGTCTGTCTTGTCCTCCACTCCCACGATGTTTCTTTCCCTGAAAGAACAATGTGGCGCTTTGGATCATCGCATGATGTACTGATCGTTTTCTTATCTTTCCGTTTCCTCGGTTTGCTACTCATGTCCTTCAAATAAAAAACCTGAGCGACATCTTTGGCAAGGACGAATGGTTCGTCAAGGTAACCAAGATTGTTGAAATCCACCATTGTCATTCCGTATTGCTCGTCCACCTTTACCCCACCTCCTGTTAGCTTGAACCATTTGCACCGGAACAAAGGGACCTTAAAGGAGGGTCCATAGTCAAGTTCCCATATCTCCTCTATGTAACCATAATATGTGACCTTTTGCCCATTCTCGGTTGCTGCATCAAAGCGGACACCACTGTTTTGGTTGGTGCTCTTTTTATCTTGGGCGATGGTGTAAAATGTATTCCCATTTATCTCGTACCCTTGGAAAATCGTTATAGTCGAAGATGGTTTCTTGGCCAACATGTACAGCTGATCTCCAACATCATTGTCATTCATTAAATGTTTTCGCAACCAACTGCCGAAAGTCTCCATGTGGGCCTTTCTAATCCAGGATTCAGGCTTCCCCGGGTTGTCCGAGCGTAAAATATTCTTGTGTTGCTCGAAGAACGGAGCCACCAAGCTGGAATTTTGCAGAACTGTGTGGTGTGCTTCAGTCATAGAATGACCGTCCATACATATCGTTGATTTCCTTCCGATCTGCCTTTTCCACTTAGTCTCCCCTCGTGCCGCGATTGAGGAATACCAATCGGCTTAAGGTCAGGAACATAGTCAATACAGAACTCAATTACCTCCTCATTTCCATAGCCCTTGACGATGCTTCCTTCTGGCCTAGCACGGTTACGAACATATTTCTTTAATACTCCCATGAACCTCTCAAAGGGGAACATATTGTGTAGAAATACAGGACCGAGAATGGAAATCTCTTCGACTAGGTGGAGCAGGAGGTGCGTCATAATATCGAAGAAGGATGGTGGGAACACCAACTCGAAACTGACAAGGCATTGGACCACATCGTTCTGTAACCGTGGTAGATCTTCTGGATTGATTACCTTCTGAGAGATTGCATTGAGGAATGCACATAGCTTCACAATGGCTACTCGAACATTTTCCGGTAGGAGCCCCCTCAAAGCAATCGGAAGCAATTGCGTCATAATCACGTGGCAGTCGTGAGACTTCAGGTTTTGGAACTTTTTCTCCGCCATGTTTATTATTCCCTTTATATTCGACGAGAAGCCAGACGGGACCTTCATACTGCTCAGGCATTCAAAAAAAATGACCTTCTCTTCTTTGGTAAGAGCGTAGCTGGCACGACCTTGAAACCATTCCGGATGCCGGTCATCTGGGTCTTTCAAAAGTTGCTGGTCCTGCCGTGCTTCCTTTGTATCATTTGTCTTCCCATACACGCCCAAGAAGCTTAGCAGGTTCACGCAAATATTCTTCGTAACATGCATCACGTCGATTGCAGAGCGGACATCTAGGACTTTCCAATATTCTAGCTCCCAAAATATAGATTTCTTCTTCCACATGGGTGCGTGCCCGTCAACTCCCCGCGGAACTGATTGTCCGCCAGGACCCTTTCCAAAGATGACTTTCAAATCCTTGACCATATCAAATATCTCAGCACCAGTACGTTCCGCAGGCTTCGGCCGGTGATCTGCCTTGCCGTTGAAATGCTTGCCTTTCTTTCTTACGTTATGATTTCGGGGAAGAAATCGACGATGACCCAGGTACACGTTCTTCTTACAATTAACCAAACGTACACTTTCAGTCTCATGTAAGCAGTGCGTGCATGCATTGTATCCCTTATTTGTCTGTCCCGAAAGGTTACTGAGAGCAGGCCAATCGTTGATGGTTACAAAAAGCAACGCTCGTAGGTCAAATTCCTCTCCTTTGTGCTCATCCCAGACACGTACACCAGGTCTGTCCCACAACTGTAAAAGTTCATCAACTAATGGCCTTAGGTATACATCGATGTCGTTCCCGGGTTGCTTTGGACCTTGGATGAGCACTGGCATCATAATGAACTTCCGCTTCATGCACAACCAAGGAGGAAGGTTGTAGATGCATAGAGTCACGGGCCAGGTGCTATGGCTAGAGCTCTGCTCGCCAAAAGGATTCATACCATCAGTACTTAGACCAAATCTTATGTTCCTTGCGTCAGCTGCAAAATCTTTGAACACTCTGTCGATCTTTCTCCATTGCGTTCCATCAGCGGTGTGTCTCAACTCCCCGTCGGACTTACGGTCCTCTTTGTGCCATCGCAACGACTTGGCATGCTTTTTGTTCCTGAACAGACGTTTCAACCGTGGTATTATAGGAGCATACCACATCACCTTGGCGGGAACCCTCTTCCTGGGTTTCTCGCCCTCAACATCGTCACCAGGGTCATCGCCTCTGATCTTATAACGCAATGCAGTGCATACAGGGCATTCATTCAAATTCTCGTATTCACCGCGGTAGAGGATGCAGTCGTTAATGCATGCATGTATCTTCAGAACCTCTAAACCTAGAGGGCAGACAACCTTCTTTGCTTCGTACGTACTGGCGGGCAACTCGTTATTCTTCGGAAACATATTCTTCAACATTTTCAGCAAATTTTCAAATGATGAGTCACCTACACCTTCCTGTGCCTTCCATTTTAGCAAATCCAGTGTGCAGCCCAGCTTTTTCAGACTATTATCGCATCCTGGATACAACGATTTTTTGTGATCCTTTAACATGCGATCCAAATTCTCCCTATCCTTGTCAGTTTCGCAGCGTCTCCGTGCATCAGCAATGGTCCGACCAAGATCATCAGCGGGCTCATCATGTGCCTCTTCTTCACCTTCACCTAACCCTTCCCCACCTTCAGCATCATCCTCCATGAAAGTATCACCGAAATGATCATGATAGTTGTCATCGATATCATCCCCTTCTTCATCTTCTTCCATTCTAACCCCTCTTTCTCCATGCTTGGTCCAACAATTATAGCTTCGCATGAAACCGTGCCGAAGCAGGTGCATGTGAACGTCTCTTGAGGAGGAGTAACCCTTCTGATTCTTACAGACAGCACATGGACAGATAATAAAACCTTGCTGCTTGTTCGCATTTGCCACTACGAGGAAATCTTTCAAACCCGTAGTGAACTCGCCGGAGAGTCGGGGACCGTACATCCATTGCCGATTCATCTGCATTATTATTATATAAAGTATATAATTAACCATCATGCATTTGTTAAACTAACTAGCTAGAAATAATACAAATTAAACAATGAACTACACACATGCATATTTTATCAATGACACATGAAAGGTTCAAGTTGCTAACCGCGATCGCGGAGGAAAAATAAATGAGAAAGCTCAAGTGTGGCTCGGACACTTCATATCATGTTTGTTTCAGGCTCTCGGGCATTTCATCGAACACCTTGTGTGCATAGGAGGAACCAAAAGCAAACCCACCACCCCCTTCTGAATATTGTGAAGTGAGCTGAGTGAAGTGAAGTGAGCTGAGTCCTATATATAGGGATGGGCCTTTAGTCCCGGTTGGCCTGGCCAACCGCGACTAAAGGCCTTCGGGGACCTTTAGTCCCGGTTGGCCAGGCAAACCGGGACTAAAGCCCCTCCCGTCCGCCAGCTGTCGACCGAGCACGCTGGGCCCAGATAGTTGGTCGCGGGTCTCCTCCCGAACCGCGACTAAAGACCCCTTTTGTCGCGGTTCGATTATTTTGAGGACTAATGGGGGCGTATGGAAGCCTCTTTTTCTACTAGTGCTAGTCCGTATGGCATGAACACATTCGTATGCTACTAAGACATTGTCCGTAATGAGGTGGCCCGGAACGAACGCACTCTGTTCCTCGGATATCAGAATTGGCAATATGACCTTCAGTCTATTTGCGAGCACCTTTCTAGCTATCTTGTACAACATGTTACACAAACTAATAGGCCTAAATTGAGAAAGCAGCTCCGGTGCATTCACCTTAGGGATCATCACTATAATAGTATCATTAAAGGTCTTTGGTGTTGCCTCACCATTAACAAAAGCCCGAACAACCATACAAACATCCTTTCCGACCAACGGCCAGTGCCGTTGATAGAAAAGCGCCGGCAGTCCGTCTGGTCCCGGCGATTTGGTCGGGCCCATTTGGAACAAAGCTACTCTAATCTCCTCATCCGTCATCGGTGCACTCAGTCGTCCATTCATGTCCTCCGTCACTTGGGCCTCAATATGCTGTAGCAGCGCGTCCGCTCCGGCCGAACCTTCAGACGTGAAAAGCTGCTCATAGAAACTCGCTGCCATCTCCAACTATCTTCATTAACAGTGCATTTTGTGCCATCCTCTCTTATCAGAGCCTTCACCGTATTCTTACGCTTCCTATGCGATGCTCGATTTTGAAAATACTTAGTGATTTTGGTCACCAGCAACAAACCAATCCACCCTCGACTGCTGCCGGTACAGAATTTCCTCACTCTCAAACATTTCCTTTAGCTGATCCTCGATATCCCGTACCTCTTGCTGATAACCTGTCGACAAGGCCCTGGTTTTTGCATCCACCAACTTGGTTTTAAGGGCAGCAATTTGTCTTCTGACTGATCCAAACACCTCCTGGCTCCACCGTTGCATGCTACCGCGACTAGTCCCAGTTTGTTCCAAATGTCCTCGAGATTCCTGCCTCCAGCGCCCGCCGCTTCCCATGCTTCACAAACCATTTGCTCATAATGCTCATGCCTCGTCCATGCTTCTTCGTAACGAAAAGGTCGGTCACCGCCCCTAGAAGCAAATGGAGCCGTTTCCATAGCCCTCACCAATAATGCCCGGTGGTTCGAATCCTCCGTCATAATGTGTTGCACCGACGTCTCCGGATACATCTGCAAAAACTCGTCATTGCATGTGGCTCTATCAAGCCTGACCTGAATGTTATCATCCCCATCTCTTTTGTTATCCCATGTATATGGGTATCCATGGAAACCCAAGTCTGCCAAGCCGCAGTCGGCTAGGCAGTCTCTGAAATCCTCCATCCGGAGAAGCACCTCTGGTTACCCTCAATCTGGTCGGTCTGGAATAACGCTTCATTATAATCACCTACACAAATCCAAGGTAGATCATCCTGTCCTCGCAGATACCGTATTGCCTCCCAAGATTTCTTCCATCGCTCTGTGTTTGGCTCCACATAAAATCCAGTGATCCTAGAGGTCTTGCCGTCACACACAATCTCAGCATCAATGAAATATTGGCTCCATGGCCTAACAGTAGCCTGAACATGGTCTCTCCACCACAGGGCCAAGCCCCCACCCCTTCCATTGCAGTCCACAGCCACCCCATTTCTAAATCCCAAACTCCATTTAAGCCTGTCCATCGCTCTCGCGTTTTTCTCTGTTTCACATAAGAACACCACCGCTGGGTTGTAGGACCTAACCAGGTCTCGTAATTCGCCAACCGTTGAGTCCAACCCCAGTCCTCGACAGTTCCAGGCTAAGATGTTCATTGCTCCTGGCGGCCCTGGTGAACAGGTCCGCCATTGCTACCTTTTGTTCCTTGATGCAATCAAACACAGACGACGTCTTCCGTCTTGTATCGCGAATGAAACCGTCATCACCACCATGCATGTTGTTGTCATCCTTCACCCTCCATATCTGTTTCGGGCCTCTCTTTCTACTTTCAAATTCCCTCTGCGAGTATGAGGAATTACGCTGCTGTTGTTCATAGTTCGGTCTTGGCTTCCTTACGTAGTATCCCTTCCTCCTTCCACGTTCATCATACGTGTTCGACCTCTCATAGATCCCTGACTCGCTATAGAACTCGCCTCTACCTGGTCGGTACTGCTGCCTTCCCTCTGCATGCATCGGCCCCTCATTGTAAAAATTTGCTTTGCCCTTGTCAGCAGCCCGGTTTGCACTCCCTTCTTCATTCCGCCTCTATTGGCTTTGCAAAACCAGCTTTTCCCGCAGGTCTTCCTCCCTGCGCTTCTCAAGACTGTCCCACAAGTCCTTTTCCCTTCTCCCTCCCAGCCCAGTCCCGGATTTAACCGGACTATTGATCTCCACCCCCTTCTGCTCCGGACGACCGCCAGTGCGGCTTCCAGAGAAGCTAGCAAATTCAGCACCCAAGCTTGGTTTAGTTTTTGTTTTTTGAGAGGTAGAGAATCGCAGACGGTATTCTTTTTAGGGTAGAGAATATATATATATGATATATCTGCAAAAATTATTCTCTACTTTCCAAACGAAGACTCCACGAGCCCATTCGGCCCATTGGGCAACCCAGCCAGGTTGGGTGGGCCTAAAGCTTGCGCTCACCGTCCGTCGTTCCGATTGCAGGTCGGTTGATCCACGTATTCACCAGGCGCTACCCCTAAAAAAACAGGCGCTGAATGGGACCGTGCTACAATTGAGGAGTTGTTCGTTTCAACGGACGCCGAGGCTATTCTCTCAATACCCTTATGTACAAGACACATTGATGATTTTTGGTCTTGGGTGCATGAGAGGAACAGTGTCTTCATGGTGCGTTTAGCATACCGCATGCTCGTTGACACAAATATGCGACGAGAGGCTTGGCTCGAGGGTCAGCCAAACTCGTCGAACACAGACGGCGAGCAGAAGGCATGGTCAAAGCTTTGGAACATCGTTGTCCCGTCCAAGGTAAAAAAATTCTTGTCGAGGTTTGCTCAACAGTCTATCCCTACTGCTGATGTACTACAGAATCGAAATATGTCGACGAGTACTAGCTGCGGTCTATGTGGTGCGGAGGATTCATGGCAACATTCACTATTACATTGCACTGTAGCTCGGTGTGTGTGGGCTTTACAAGAACCTGATCTATTGAAGGCGTTGAACAACATAACTGAACCGGATGCAAAAAGATGGGTGTTCGATCTCATGGACACTTTGTCCCCAGCCGAATTCATCCGGGTTCTTGTGAGTATGTGGGCAATCTGGTATGCTAAAAGGCAAGCTCTTCATGAAAATATATTTCAAAGCCCTCTAGCTACTCACCTGTTTATTCAAAAATACCTGCAAGATCTTGAGGAATGCAAACCAAAGAAATCAGCAAGGGTGGATGCTGCACCAGTGCGCATACCCAGCCGAGATGGATTCCACCACCTGATGGAATGGCCAAAATCGGAGTGGATGGAGCTGTATCCCGAAATCAAATTGAAGGTTCCTTTAGCACAGTCTGCAGAGATTCTAATGGTAACTACCTGGTTCATCAGTGATCAGGTGCAGGGGTATATCAGATCCGGCGATCCTGGAGGTTTTGGCCTGTCAGGAGGCACTCGCTTTAGCAACTGATCTATCACTATCGAATGTTGTTATTGCCTTCGACTGTCAAGGAGTGGTCCATAATATTGAACACACAACAGGAGGTGCCTACATGAGCATCTCATCAAGGAGATCATAGAGATGACGAACGACTTCAGTCATTGCTCCTTCATCTTTGAAGGGACAGAGTCTAATCTTGAGGCGCATAGTCTCGCTAAGCATGCTTTTGGTTTGGATTTCGGATGCCTTGTGTGGCTTCTAAACCCGCCAAACTTACATTGTATCCCCATGAATATTATTGAGTAATAAAGAAAGTGTCTTTAGTTTAAAAAAACATGCCTAAAAAAGGTGGTTGATCAACAGAATGTCACAAACTTGTAAACTCCAATCCGAGCAGGCCAGGTGGAGCGATGGAGGTACCTAGCTCTCTGATGGCCAGGGGCTGTAGCACGAGCCGGGCGGGTCGATTCCTGTGTCGGCGACGTGACGACCTGATCAGCAACCTGAGCGACGATCTGCTACTTCTCATTCTCCGCCGCGTCGGGGGCACCCGCACAGCGCTGGGCGCCGGGTCGATATCAGGCGCTGGGCGCGCCTCCCCCACGAGCTTCCCGCCTTGGACTTGAAGGTTTGGTTCCAAAATTTGGCGGTGATTATAAAACTTTGGTAAGGTTTATTTATGTATTGCTGCAGGCTGGAACAAAGCAAACTTATGATCGTTCGTTCCAATTGTAATTCACGTTTGGAAGATGGAAAACTTGTTTGTTGAGGAAGAAGGTAACATTGTTAACTCATAGATTTTAAACGCATTCATCTTTCCTTTTTCTTGAACAGCTCAGTCAAACCAAGCAGTGAACAAAGTTAGTGCAAATGTGGCAGGTGGAGTAATAAGCAGCAATCTAGGAAATATGGCTCTCTTTGATGTTTCTTCTAGTCTTGGTTTGTATCTTTGTGAATTTGCTACAAGTAATTTTTTAGAGTTGTAAGGGAGACCTTTGCGATCCATACTTCGACAACTGCACTTAACGGTCTCTTCAGAGTTACCCCGCGTGTAGTCCACATTGAATCTGATATCCTTGTTATCCTTACATGCCACTATAAATTTGTGAGTTTTTGCTCCTCTCAGTCTTTCAAGTACCTCAAGCTCCCCTGCCTTCTTCATATTTGTAAGATATAAAAGTTCATTGCAGTGAACTCACGGGCAACGACTTTCTCAATGTGTGTACACCCGGTGAGGACTAGTAATGGGTCTGTCTGTGTGGTGCGTGCAATTGTCGTACGCCTTGTTTCACGGAGCCGAACGATATAGTTCTCGTAGTTCACAGTCATGTCAACAATGGCCATACCATAGTCCAGATGCATGTAAAGGCATGAGTTCAGACTCTCGCTCCTCTGGTTACTCCACATAACAAGGAAAAACCCAACAGACAGATATGACGCAGCCCAAAGCCTCTCTTTACATCCTATGTAGCCATGTTTGTGTTTTCTCCAACTACCATTTAGCGGTAAACGCTGCCCATCTCTCCTCAAAGACTTTATGTGTAGTGGCATAATACAGTAGACCTGAACTCCTTTAGGGACTTATGGTGAAGGTGTTTCTGCATGTTCTTGATATGCCATGAACAAAGACGATGCCACACATCCGGAAGGACCATTCTGATGGCCTTTATCATAGCTGCGTCTCCATCAATAATTACGGACCCGGGCTTCTTCTGATAGTGAGCTCTCAAGAACGTCTGAAGCAATCAAACATATGTATCTTCCATCTCGTTAGACACAATAGCACAACCGAACACCGTGATGCAACGGTGGTTGTTCAGACAGACAAAAGGCATGAATGGCATGCCATACCTATTCATGTTGTATGCGCTATAAAAGTGGTCACACCACCATAGTCAACATAGTCTCGACGTGGCTGGGAATCACACTAGAATAGGTTTTTCTGCCTTCCTTCAGCGTCGACAGCGTGCTCAAAGAAAAAATCTGGATCCCTGTCCTTTATGGTAACCATGATACCAATGGTAGTGTCAGCATCACCTTGTGCAAATAGTTTCATCTTCTCCCTATAGCACATATTATAAAGCTTCCTCCTCCCAAAACCAGCCTTAGCATATGACCCGTATCTTCTAATGAAGTTGTCCATAATGATGTGTTTCCTGATCCCTGCTCCTGCCATAGTTAAGATCTCAACTCTCTAAAATTCGTTGATCAGATTGTGAGACCAGAGAAATGGGACTTTGTCCGATCTAGCAAGAACGTGACTGTGATCATCGGTGAAACTGCTGACATACCAAACTCCACGTTGTTTATCAAGTTTCACAGTTAAATGGGCTTCACAGAAGCATCGACTCTCCGGTCTGAGCCTACGGGTCCTGCCTACCATGGAACAAACCTTGGCCTATCGTTTTCCAGCACTCGACCAGAGATACCTCCTCAAGCGCATACTTCTCTCAGGAGCTTTCCCCCATTTCAACAAGTCCCTCCTAATGCTGAAACCACGTTCCTTCGTGTTCTGGTTATAGAACAAGTAAGCCTTCCCTTCTGACCTGAACGTCTTGGTCATTCCCTCCCAATGCCTGCGCAATGAGTCTTGTTGATATTTGATACGTCTCCAATGTATCTATAATTTTTTATTGTTCCATGCTGTTTTATTATCAATCTTGGATGTTTTATAATAATTTTATAGTCATTTTATATCACTTTTTGGTACTAACCTATTGACATAGTGCCAAGTGCCAGTTGCTGTTTTTTTCATATTTTTTACATCGCAGGAAATCAATATCAAACGGAGTCCAAATGCCATGAAACTTTACGGAGATTTTTTATGGACCAGAAGGAAGATGTTGAGCCATGGTTGCAACTGGGGGGGGGGGAGTCCCGAGGAGGGGACAACCCACTAGGGCGCGCCAAGAGGCCCAGGCGCGCCCTGGTGGGTTGTGCCCACCTCGGGTGCCCCCCAGACCGCCTCTTTGCTCTATAAATACCCCAATATTCCAGAAACCCTAAGAGCGTCGACGAAATATCCATCCAGCCGCCGTAGAGTCTAGAACCACCAGATCCAATCTAGACACCATCACGGAGGGGTTCACCACTTCCATTGGTGCCTCTCCGATGATGCGTGAGTAGTTCTTTGTAGACCTTCGGGGTCTATAGTTACTAGCTAGATGGCTTCCTCTCTCTCTCGCTGAATTCTCAATACAATGGTCTCTTGGAGATCCATATGATGTAGCTCTTTTTGTGGTGTGTTTGTTGGGATCTGATGAACTTCGAGTTTATGATCAGTTATATCTTTTTATATCCATGAAAGTTATTTGAGTTTCTTGATCTCTTATAGCCTCGTATTTCTTATCCGATATTTGGGTTTTGATTGGACAACTTGATCTATTTATCTTGCAATGGGAAGAGGTGCCTGAAGGAAATATGCCCTAGAGGCAATAATAAAGTTATTATTTATTTCCTTATTTCATAATAAATGTTTATTATTCATGCTAGAATTGTATTAACCGGAAGCTTAGTACATGTGTGAATACATAGACAAACAGAGTGCCACTAGTATGCCTCTACTTGACTAGCTCGTCGAATCAAAGATGGTTAAGTTTTCTAGCCATAGGCATGAGTTGTCATTTGATTAACGGAATCACATCATTAGAGAATGATGTGATTGACTTGACCTATTCCGTTAGCTTAGCACTTCATCGTTTAATATGTTGCTATTGCTTTCTTCATGACTTATACATGTTCCTATGACTATGAGATTATACAACTCCCGAATACCGGAGGAACACTTTGTGTGCTACCAAACGTCACAACGTAACTGGGTGATTATAAAGGTGCTCTACAGGTGTCTCCGATGGTACTTGCTGACTTGGCATAGATCGAGATTAGGATTTGTCACTCCGATTGTCGGAGAGGTATCTCTGGGCCCTCGGTAATGCACATCACTATAAGCCTTGCAAGCAATATATCTATATCTTCTATACCTATACTAATTACAGACTCCAAAAAAATTACCATGTTAATCAGTAATTAGGAGCCGTTAATCTGGCGGGACCGAGTTATAACGGTGTAGATTAATCAATCAAATTCCCACGCTAATCTAAAATATAAATTGTTCATCTGATGGGACCAAGTTACAACGATGTAGATTAATCAAAGAAAATAGAAGAATATTATTGAAACACATATCTCCTCTTTCCGCCCGTAGCCCCTACCATGCCAAATACGAGTCTAACTAATCCTAAAGTGTCAAAGAAGATAATTCTAACTCCTCCTCCACGTCAAAAGAAGAGTCCAACTCCTCCACGCCTCAATCCCACGCCCCCTCTTCCAACCCTCAACGCCCCCATCCTCTTACCGACCTGCTGGTCTCCTCAGATCTCCTAGATTCCTTGCTACTTCTCCTTTCCTTTGTGCATCGCTGGAGAAGTCTTTTCTCTCTCGGCCTCAAGGTAGACGGCACAGGAAGAAGGGTTGTCTCAAGCCCGATCTGCCATTCTTCCATTGAGTGCTACGACGCTGCCCAATGCATGGATGTATACTGATTGATAGGAGAAGATAGGAGAAGCACGTTGATTGATTCCGGCGCCTGGATTCGTACATAGACGATGCATGGATGTATACTGATTGACACTGAAGTTAGACATAGACGAAGCTAGCATGAGAGAAGCACCTTGATTGATTCCGGCGGACGGACGCGTACGTCAGGGTGGACGACACGAGCGGTCTTTCGGACCGGCTCGTGGCCCGCTCGGTCCTGGGCCAGCTCGGGCCTAGCCCGCTCAAAAAATCGGCCGCTCCGAGATCAGAAATCTGTCCCGACAAAGCTTCGGTCCGGTCCGGGCTTTAACCGAGCCGACCGAGCGGACCAAAGAACGTGGCGGGGGCGTGGCCGGGGCATGGCGAGAGCGTGGCGGGAGCGTGGTGGGGCGTGGCGGGGGCGTGCCAGGGGCGTAATCAGGGCGTGGCGGGGGCGTGGCGGCCTAGGCACGGCGGGGGCTGAAGAAACTGTCGCCCTTTATGTCCGCCGCCGCGCGGGCCGTTGTCCGTGCGGCCACTGGACTCGCTGGCCCTAGGAACTATGTCCACTGGACGCGCCCCACTCGGATCTGTCGTATGCATCAACGAACACCACGTGGGAGGTCCTGCATCGCCGCATCGGGCATCGTCTTTTTCATCTCCGTTCACCGGCTGTCGTGCCAAATTCGTTGCCGATGAGCTCACTCTGGTAATCTTCTTGGCTCCTCTAGCTCCCTCTGAATCTTCTTGCCTCCAGCGCCCTCCCCGCGTCGCCATGCTCCGGCGCGTGCTCTGTGGTGAACTCCGGCCGGTCCAAACGAGCCGCTCGGTCCGGCTCGGGCTTCGTCCCTGCCGGTCTGGTCCCTGGAAACAGGACTGTGACGCTGCTCGGTCCGGTCCGGTCCGGACCGCCGGCGGCCGGTCCAAAGGACGGCTCGGTCAGGAACTGGACCGGCCCGGACCGTGTCCACCCTGACGCGTACGCGCGTACTGATTGATTCTGCAACTAGCTACAACAAACCCACCAGCACTGGGATATATCCTAGCGATTTATCTAGCGATCTTCGTGATACAAGACACTGAGGCGGCGCTTCCCTAAGCTGCTTCCTGGTATGCGCTGATGGCCGGTGCTTTTTTACATGACAAATACTCACGTAACCAAGCTATCAGGAGGCAGAAGAGGCACCTTGATTGATTCGGCCAGCTGAATGAGTATGTGGACGCTGCATGCACGTACACTTATTGATTTTGAAGTTAGTTATATATACTAAGCTCACACAAGGCAAGCACCTTGATTGATTCCATTGGCTGGATGCGTGCATGTCAACATATGTACACTGATTGATTTTTGAGGTAAAAGAGTATTGTTTCTCCATGTTATCTGCTATTGCTGGAATTATTAATCTTGAGCTCCTCTCGATGTTCCGTCGCAATTCCGAATATTATCAGATGTTTAGTAGTCGTATCATGCAATCATTGTTGTCTGGGCTTTAGTTTTGTTGCAACCTTTGGGCTAATTTAACTCAGCAGTTAACACTGTTTTGGGAGAGATCCATCATTGGTAATGATGAAAAGCGACAACGAAAACGTGTACGAGGTGACAGGAAAGTATTGCTTTGGTTTGGAATTTTATGATGCTAGATATCAACTTATGTTTGTTGCCTAAGAAATTTGTTTTGATTCTGTATTTGAATGATGCAAAGGGCCACACGATTGCAATCTTGTATATTTTCAGTTCATGCCTTCAGATATTGTATTTTTCTTCTTGAAAGCTCTCAACTATAGTGTTCAAGGTAAATGTAATGGAATCATACATATGTTTATAAGATACACAGGCTTATTACACCCAAAAGTTCTTATACATAGTGCATGCAGATTTCATTGCAGCAAGCAAATATGCATATTCATGGGTCTCAGATACCACCATGTCAATTCCTGGCATGATTGCAGTGGACGTTTTAGCATAGGATTAACCAGTTACGGGATAAGCATTACGTGTCTGAACTCAGTTTAATATGATGGACTGCAAGCTTCCAATTTTTCTACATCAAAGGGTACAATTTAGATTTGTAATATGCATAAAGAAAATCGCATTTTTCATCGCATTACTGAAAAAAGTATTCTTATCTCACGTTATTTTCAAATTTTCAAATTTTCATTATTGAATATTGGCATTAGTAATTTAGACTTGCATGTAAACTTACTTCTGGTACTAATCCTTTTGTGGATTTAATGCTTTTCTTTCTATTTACTACTATATACAACTAAGCATGCAATCAACTCTTGGAGAGCATAGAACACCCTTTATGCATATTTAAAAACAATGCAAACTTTGGGAGCAATGTCCTCTCAAGCTCCCGTGCAATTGGTTGTTCTGTAGATTGTTGTTCCTGCGCGGCCTCGGATGCAGCTGTAGCAGCTTAGAACAAAGGATTAGGAAATAAGAAGGCCAAAACAAAGCATATGGTCGGTCTTTAAACTATTTGATTGATTTATTTCTCACATGCCTGTTATGATTTAGTTAATTTCCTTGCCAGGTCTCCGGTTGTGATTCTTCTGTCTGACAACAACAACTATGCCTAAGGGTATCCACGTAACTGAAGGACATATCTTTGGGGGGGTAACTCAAGATCTTGACCATTATATATTAGTTTAGAGTCTGATCTATTTATTTCTACGGACTCTTAATTTATTTATTCTCCTTATATGCATAATAAGCAGCGATGTGAAGATCCTTTGTTTCTACTTACTATGACTATTATTGAAATTTATTCATTAGAAACATTACAGTCAAATCGTTATTTCCGTGAAGTGCTTCTTTTACCACAGACTCCATAGTCCAAGAAAATCTCATGGGAAAGATGTGTGGAAAAGTCTGATACCATCAGCGTGTTACACTTCTGTATGGCATTAATTACAGAGACCCTAATATTTTTGTGCCCAATGGAAACAATTATTGACATCTATCAGAAGATGCCAAGGTATAAGTGATTTTCTTTTGGCAAACTAACAAGTTTCACATAACAGAGTTGGGGTTCTGCTCTATGGTGCAAATGCGTTGGTGATGTTTAAGTTCTATTGAGATGGTAAACTATATTATTTTTCAAAACAAATACTGTAGTGGAAATGCTTTACCAATTTTTTTAATGGTGTGAAATAAATTAGATTCTTATATGTTGATTAATTTACTGAATTTTCATGTCCATCGAATGGATTTTATAAAACAATCTACTATTTGAGAGCTTCGGGCCGAACTATAATAAGAAGTTCTCCCAGATATTCTGGATCGTATATGTTCTTAGATAAGAGAAAGACAACTCTCAGGTATACTCCTAATAGAAGAAGGTATGAGCTAGAAATCATGTGTAATTTGTATTTCTTTATTTCGATTATAATTGGAAGTATATGTGAACGGGCTAACAAAGGTCGTATCAATATGCTTCATAACTAATATATATTTATGTATTCTACTGTATATTTTACCAGTTTCTGGTACTCATTAATATTTCAGTCACGATATAGTTTACTAACAATTTTTTTATGTTTTTCGATTTCTCATGAAAAAAAATTACTAGCCCGTGCAAGTGCACGGGTTAACGACTAGTGTGACTAATGAGTTAGTTGCCGGATGATGCATTACGGAACGAGTAAAGAGTCTTGCCGGTAACGAGATTGAACTAGGTATTGAGATACCGATGATCGAATCTCGGGCAAGTAACATACCGATGACAAAGGGAACAACGTATGTTGTTATGCGGTTTGACCGATAAAGATCTTCGTAGAATATGTGGGAACCAATATGAGCATCCAGGTTCCGCTATTGGTTATTGACCGGAAACGTGTCTCGGTCATGTCTACATAGTTCTCGAACCCGTAGGGTCCGCACGCTTAACGTTCGGTGACGATCGGTATTATGAGTTTATGTGTTTTGATGTCCTGGATGAGATCGGGGACATGACGAGGAGTCTCGAAATGGTCGAGACGTAAAGATCGATATATTGCATGACTATATTCGGACATCGGAAAGGTTCCGAGTGATTCGGGTATTTTTCGGAGTACCGGGGAGTTACGGGAATACAGGGGAAGAAGTATTGGGCCTCATGGGCCAAGTGGTGGAAGAGAGGAGGCATGACAAGGCAAGGCGCGCGGCCCCCCTAGCCCAAACCGAATTGGACTAGGGGGCCGGCCCCCCGTTCCTCCTTCCCCCCCTCCTTCCTTCTCCCTCCCTTCCTCTTGGTGGACTCCTACTAGGACTCGACTTGGAGTCCTAGTAGGACTCCACACTTGGGCACGACTCTAGGGCCGGCCGACCTCCCCTCCTCTCCTCCTTTATATACTGAGGCAAGGAGCACCCCATAGACACAAGTTGATCAGTTGATCTTTTAGCCGTGTGCGGTGCCCCCCTCCATCATAATCCACCTCATTCATATCGTCGTAGTGCTTAGGCGAAGCCCTACGCCGGTAGCTTCATCATCACCGTCATCACGCCGTCGTGCTGACGAAGCTCTCCCTCGACACTCTACTGGATCGTGAGTTCGTGGGACGTCACCGAGCCGAACGTGTGCAGATCACGGAGGTGTCGTACTTCCGGTGCCAGGATCGGTCGATCGTGAAGACGTATGACTACATCAACCGCGTTGTCATAACGCTTCCGCTTATGGTCTACGGGACCAATGGGTGCATTCGTCCCTGTTCGTGAGCCCAGGTGGCCGGCCGGGGCCTCGTGGGCTTTGGTCCCGGTCGGTCTAGACCCATTTGTCCTGGTTCTAGGCATGAACTGGGACCAATGGGCCTCGCTCCTGGCCCACATCCATTAGTCTCGGTTCCAGCCACGAACCGGGACAAATGAGTTGCCTATATATAGCCCATCGCCGGTGAGCAGAGCACTCCACACTGCTCTGTTTTTTGCTGGTCGGCGAGGGGAGGGCATTTGGGTGCTCTAGCTCACCTCCTATGCACATGAGGTGTTCGATGAAATGTCCGAGCCACACTAGTTAATATTTCTTCTCTCGAAACTTGACCCCCGAGCTCCATTTTCCCCGAGATTTTTCTAGGTTTAGCGGTCCGTCACGTCCCGTCCCCGTCTTCACCGCCGTCGATCGCCTGCGCCGATGTCGTCGCCGCCACCACCGTGGTGAGCGTCTTGTTCTTATCTTCTTTCTGAAAGAAAAAAAAATTCTTACTTCAGGTAGATACTTGTCTAATTTTCTTACTTTTATTATTCCTTGTTATTATATAGTGCGATGGTTCTGGTATCCGCCCCCGTCGGCCGTCGTACTGTCTATGATTCGGATGTGGTATATATTATCTTTTTATCACTATTTAGTTCATTTATTGTTTATGACAATTATGCCGACCAACATGACATAGATTTTATTTATGTAGGAGGTGGTTGAACCGGAAATTCCAACCGACCCTATTGTCGAGAGGTTAAATTTATTTGAAGAAGAAAACAATTACTTGAAGGAAAAAATAAAAAATTGAGGAGGAGAAGATGATATTGGAGTTGCATGTTGCAGATGTCGTCGATGATCACAAGATCAAGATGGATGCAATGCGGTTGAAGATTAGAAAGTTTAGAAAATATGCCATTCATACCGAGGCTTGGTATCATTATGCCGTTGGATCAATTGTTACCTTAGTTGTGATTATGTGATCGCATTTGTTGTTGCATTGAAAGGTTTTACATAGTTTCAATGTATGGTTTAACTAGATGCTCTGGAGAGCTATATGTTGTTCAATTTGAACTATGTATGTACTTTGATTTTAATGTGATGATGAACAACTATTAATTTGGTCACTTATCTATCCATGTTCATTTGTAGTGCTTTTCAATTTCAGGGTCTTATAGCTCAAAAAAATCAGTAAATGCATTAAAAATAACAAATGAAATCAGAAAGGGTTGAAAATTGATGATGTGGCTTTGAATGGTGCATTTGGAACACAGAAAAACTATGGAGTTCAAATAAGTTCAAAAAAATGAAATCCATTTGTAACAGACGAGTTTCCGTATGAAACCCTGATACTTCGAAAGAGATTGTCCGTTTTGTACACGAAGTGCATGCAGTTTTTGCCGTAAGCCTCTCTACTTTCTTGTACATGCTATGCGGGTGAAATGATGATACCATGCCAACTTTCAACCTTTTCAGAGTTCATTTGAAATGCTTTTCAATTTCAGGGTCTTATAGCTCAAAAAAATTAGTAAATGCATGAAAAATAACAAATGAAGTCAGAAAGGGTTGAAAATTGATGATGTGGCTTTGAATGGTGCATTTTGAACACAGAAAAAACATGGAGTTCAAATAAGTTCAAAAAAATGAAATCCTTTGTAACAGACGAGTTTCCGTATGAAACCCTGATACTTCGAAAGAGATTGTCCGTTTTGTACACGAAGTGCATCCAGTTTTTGCCGTAAGCCTCTCTACTTTCTTGCACATGCTATGTGGGTGAAATGATGATACCATGCCAACTTTCAACCTTTTCAGAGTTCATTTGTAGTGCTTTTCAATTTCAGGGTCTTATAGCTGGAAAAAATCAGTAAATGCATGAAAAATAACAAATGAAGTCAGAAAGGGTTGAAAATTGATGATGTGGCTTTGAATGGTGCATTTTGAACACAGAAAAACTATGGAGTTCAAATAAGTTCAAAAAAATGAAATCCCTTTGTAACAGACGAGTTTCCGTATGAAACCCTGATACTTCGAAAGAGATTGTCCGTTCTGTACACGAAGTGCATCCAGTTTTTGCCGTAAGCCTCTCTCCTTTCTTGCACATGCTATGTGGGTGAAATGATGATACCATGCCAACTTTTAACCTTTTCATAGTTCATTTGTAGTGCTTTTCAATTTCAGGGTCTTATAGCTGAAAAAAATCAGTAATTCACGAAAAATAACAAATGAAGTCTGAAAGGGTTGAAAATTGATGATGTGGCTTTGAATGGTGCATTTTGAACACAAAAACTATGGAGTTCAAATAAGTTCAAAAAAAATAAAATCCCTTTGTAACAAAATAACAAAATCTGTTTTTGAATAGAATCATAAAACACAGTAATATTAAATAGCAGGAAAAAGAATCACTCCAAAATCTATTTTTATAGTAAAGTTAATCATAAACTAGTAATTCACACAAATTTCAAAGAATTCAAATTTTAACTATTCAAATTTGAAAACTAATGGCAGTAACAGAAAGTTTATAATTTTTGTGACCTAAAAGAAAAATAATTAAAAATGAACTTTAATAAAATAAATAAAAATAGCAACAATAAGTATTTGTTGTAAGTAGAAACAAAATAAAATAAATAAAGCAACAAAGAAAACAAAAAAAACCCAAAAAAGTGCCAGCTACTGGGCCCACACGGCCTGAATACGACTAGAAATCCAAACATCGGCCAGGATTCAGGCCCGCAGGAGGCCCAGTAGGCCCACAGGCACACATCGTACGGTTAGGCCCGAAAGCCTGCAATTGAGAGGAGCTCGAGAGGGTGGGCGCAGCAGCGCTTATAAACCACTCTCGAGCTCTCTCAGCTAGCGAGGTGGTACTAAACTTTTGATGCGGGGCAGCACAAGGCCTTTGGTCCCGGTTGGTGGCACCAACCGAGACTAAAGGGTTGCATTGGTCCTGGTTCGTGGAAACGAACCGGGACCAATGCAACCCTTTAGTCCCAGTTGGTGCCACCAACCGGGACCACCGGGACCAAAGGCCGCCGCTTCCCGCCCTTTCGGCCGCGGAAAACTGATATTTGGTCCTGGTTGGTGGCATGAACCGGGACTAAAGGGGGGCATTATTGGTCCCGGTTGGTGCCACAAACCGGGACGGATGCTCTTGGTATATAAGTAGCACTTAGAAATTTTGCAGAGTTCATCACACCAGTTGCCCTCGACGACGCCTACGCACATCGACGCCGCCAGGCTGCCCCTGCCCCGGCCCGCCGTCGCCGTCGCTCTCGTCGCCGTCGCCCGCGCCCCTGCCGCGGCCCGCCCCCGCCGTCGCCGTCGCTGTCGCTCTCGCTCTCGTCGCCGTCGCCCGCGCCCTGCCCCGGCCCGCCCCGCCGTCGCCGTCGCTGTCGCCCGCGCCCCTGCCCCGGCCCGCCCCCGCCGTCGCCGTCGCCCGCGCCCCTGCCCCGGCCGCCCCCGCCGTCTCCGTCGCGTGCGCCCCTGCCCCGGCCCGCCCCCATCGCCGTCGTCGCCCCTGCCCCGCCCCGCCCCCATCGTCGTCGTCGCCCCTGCCCCAGAGCCCGCGCCCTGCCCCGCCCCCTCCATCGCCGTCGTCGTCGCCACCCACGCTGTGAGCTGCCGCCGCCCCGGACCGCTGTCATTTTTTTAGTAAAGTTCATGTATTTTTTTGTTCATATATAATGTAGATGTATATATATATATATGTATGTATGTATGTATATATGGATGGATAAAAATATTGATGTGATGTTTTTTTGTTCATAGACATTTTTATGTTCATAAAATTAGTATTTTTTTGTTCATATATAATGTAGATGTATATGTATGTGTATGTATATATGGATGGATGTGTAGTTATATTATTCTAGTTTATGTTTAGTTTAGTTTAAAGATTAGGAAAATTTCAGATGTGTAGTTATATTTATTTAGATGTATAGTTAATTTAGATGTTGTAGTTTGTTCATAAAAATTGTGCACTTTTGTATAGAAACTTTATTTTTTTCATATGTACGAAAATGTAGAATGAAAACGAAAAAAAACATATAAGAAAAAACAAAGAAAAAAATGAAGAAGAAAAAGAAAACCGCCCGGCCCGGCCACCACCGCATTTTCATAAAGTGTTTCCACCGAGTCCACGTCGCAACGATCGAGCACCCGCGGCGAAGCAAGTCTTTTTTTAAGGTAGTTCTTTGTTAAAGTGAGGGGGGACGTCGGCAGCACCCCCCGGCCCTCTCGCTCGACCAAAACTCTCGAGGACACCCAAACCCTAGAAAAAAAGATGTCAGTCTCCTACCCCCTCCCGCCGCGCCCCGACCCGATCGAAAAACTCTCTTGAGGCCACCCAAATTTACCAAGTTAAAAGAGCGTTGTCGTCGAGGCCACCCGGAACCCTTGAAGCGTTGTTGAGGCCACCCCAAACCCTTGAAGCGTTGCCAAGGCCACCCCAAACCCTAGAGAAGCTTCGAGGCCAGGCCACTAATATGATTCCCTATTGTGCTTAGCTAGCTAGTTCTACGTTTGCCACTAATATATCCATCTGTCATGTTTGAATAATAATTGCCATGTTGTAAATATTTGGAGAAACTATGGATTCGCACCCCCGAGATGAAGCAAAAGAAGCGGTGTTGGGGGAGATAATCGCACATGGAAGTGATGCCGTCTTGTCGTTTCTCAATGACACATGCACCGATGGTCTGGAAAGACAGGATGAAGAAGCAGGCTACAACAATGATCAAACAATGGAGGAGGAAGGACACCGTGATGACGGCTCGGGTGACCGAATGGAGGAGGAAGGACACCGTGATGACGGATCCGGTGACCGAACGGAGTCCAGCCAGGTATACATATTAATTAATTAAGCATGTGCTGACTATAGCTAATTGATGCATTAATTGTTTTTGGTATGTACACATATTAACTCTCTTCTTTTTCTTCTTTTCTAGCCCTCCGGATCGAGCAACACTTCGGTAACGAGACGTGGCCCGAAGAGAAAGTTGCGCACGGATGAAAGGTATACGATCATCGAAATTGATCGCGTTGGCCAACCGATTGAACCCCTCCGGACCAAGCAAAAATTTAATGCTCAGTGCGGGGTTCTAGTTAGGGACATGATCCCGATCAGCATCGAGCAATGGTTGAAGCCTAAGGACAAAGACTCTCAGGTGTCTTATGTCAGCGATAGGCAGAAAGCTGATCTTTGGACCGCGCTGCAGGAAAATTTCACCTTCCCGCCAGAGGAGGATCCGGAGAATCCAGTTAAAAAGCCAATGATCAAGGCTTATGCTCTTAAGAAGATGGATGAGCTATTCAGGAGGTGGAAGAATGAGCTGAAATCATCGTTTGTCGACCAAGACAAGACTCTAGAATTCATCGGCCGATTTGAGAAGATCAAAGATCAGTGGCCCGCATTTGTCACCAAAAAGAAATCTGAGAGAGCAGCGATGATGTCAGCGACAAACAAGAAAAATGCTGCAAAGAAGAAGCATCACCATCGCACGGGGTCAGGTGGCTACCTGAAAGCCCGGCCGTTGTGGGACAAGGCTGAGAATGACCTCATTGATAAAGGGATCGAACCAGAGATGCGACGCTGGCCAGACCGTTGCATGACTTGGTTCTTCGGGGTTGGGCGAAAATTGGACCCTGTAACAGGGAAGTGCGTTTGGACCAACGAGCAGCTGAACACACCCATCGAGAAGCTTTAGGAGTATATCGAAAAAGCGCAGCAAGGGACGTTCGTTCTGGACAGATAGAACGACGAGCTCACAGAGGCCCTCGGGAATCCTGAGCACCCCGGACGGACACGAGGCATGCCAGGCTCCCTTTCGTGGAAGGCTGGATTTCCCGACGCAGGCGGTTACAAACGGCGGGAGAGGAAGAAGAAAAAGGAGTTGACCCAACTACAGGCACTGCACGCAATGGTACAAGCGCTAGAGGAACGAGACGCAGTTCGCAGCACGCGACCTGCCGAAGCTACACCCGACGCTACCCCGCCACCTCAGTGGAGAAGCAGCATGGCTTCCACGGAGCTGCTCCAGGAGCCTGTCTTCACGGCTCCTGCTAGCTACCCCTTGGATGCTATCATGGAGTCTCAGCCTTGCCACCTTATGACGCAGTGGATGGAATTGAAAGTCAAGGCGGCTGTTGGCTCTGTTGCACCTCCTGAACCTGGCGCAACTTTTCACTGCCGACCGATTCCAGAAGGATATGCTAGGGTGATGGTGGATGAAACAGAAGGATTTGAGGACCTCCAGCTTGACCACCCTACGAGTGACGGGGAGACTCGGCTGGGTTCTTGTCTAAAGACTCCATACCTATGGCGGAAGGAGCTCATCAACCTTCCGAACTGGACGCCTCCGCCTCCTCCTCCTCCTGCAACGAGTCAGGGCACTCCGCCTCCTCCTCCGGCAAGTGATCAGGGCACTCAGCCTCCTTCTCCGGCGCGCCCGAGCAGCAAGCCTCCTCCTTCTCCGCCTCGCCAGCAAGGGCGGAAGAGACCCGCCGCCGCCCCGTCTGCTCCGGCGTGTTGTAGTCCTTCTCCTCTGCCTCGTAAGCAAGCACGAAAGAAGACAGCCGCAGCTGCTCCGTCTGCTCCGGCGTCTAGCAGTACAGCCAGAGGCGGGAGGCAATACAAATTTGGTCCTTCTCCGAAAACTCCGCCGAAGTTACCATACGAGAGGACCGTGGAGGAAAACGCGAATATCATGCGAGCCGAAGTGACGAACTTCTTTGAAGGGCCAAAGCAAAGAAACATCCACCTCCGGAGGAGAAGATAGATCCGGTGAAAGTGAAGCGCACTCTGGCTGCCCTGAAGAAACCACCAAAGTCTCTGCCAAAAGCCAACTATGACCGCATTATTGAAAAGTCATTTCTCGAAGCGAAGTGGTCGGGAAGTACTATCAGTGATCAAAGGTTAGCAGAACGACGAGCTCGGAAACAAATTGCCCAGCTCGGCGAACAAGCGGACCAATCGTGCCCCCCGCTCAAGGTGTCTAGCGACATCGTCGCTAATGATCCGAGGATGGTGCCCGGTTATAGCAATCTTGGAGATTACCTGCCCGACGATGTACATTATGATCTCTTGGAAGTGGACGAACACAGATACGAGTACGGGAAGCCTCTCGTCAAAGATGAAAAATCTCTAACAACGATGATGCGAAGATTCCATGATTGGTACATGAAAACCTACAGAGAGTCTGGGGGGACGAATACTGTGACGCTGTTCGTTAAAGAGGAGCATGACCTCGTTGGAATTGATCTGGTGCATGTTCCATTTGAGGAGTTCTTCCAGTTTTTCAATAAAATGGCCCTTGATAAACTAACGGTCACTTGCTACTGTCTGTAAGTAGTACTATTTATGTCATTAAGTCTCTATATATAGGTCAGCTCTTTAATTGCATGTATTTTTAATTATCTTCACTATATTATGCAGATTGAAGATCGCCGAATTGAAGAAAAGACAAATCGGTGATATTGGGTTCATTAACAGAAATCTCATAGATGCAAATGAGGTTAAATTTCATGCCAAAGATACCGAGGCCAACTTGCTACGATCGTTGGTAATAAATGAAAACAAAGATATAATACTCTTTCCTTACAACTTCAAGTGAGTGTTACTGTCTTGTGCATATTCGGTTTCCCTTATTAGTCCAGGTTATAGTAATGTAATTGATGAGTTATGCATGCGTGCGCAGCTTCCACTATATTCTCCTATAGATGAAGCTTGAGCGGGGACTAGTAACCGTCTTAGACTCGAGACGAAAAGATCCTAAGGAGTATGCGGACATGCCTGAAATGCTCGAGAAGTAAGTTAAATCAATCATTATCGCACAATATCAGCAACTTTGTTCATTTCCTGATAACAAGTAATTGTTTTCTTTGTCTGGCATGGTTTGGACAAAATTCACCAAAAAAGCTCCGGGACTTCCGAAGAAGCTGCAATTTAGACACCCGAAAGTAAGTACTACTAGCATGCTC
Source organism: Triticum aestivum (assembly GCF_018294505.1). NCBI lineage: Eukaryota > Viridiplantae > Streptophyta > Magnoliopsida > Poales > Poaceae > Triticum > Triticum aestivum. Next base: position 563,293,207 of record NC_057802.1, read on the forward strand.
TATGCATCTCCAAGTGATTCAAGCGCTAGTTTCATCAATACCATTTATAGCATGCTTGCTTATCAGTTTGATTAATTGACCTATATTTCTTGTAAAGTGGTTGTGGCAGGAAGCCGGGAATAATTACTGTGGATACTACGTCTGCGAGTCCATCCGCCACACGACCTGTGAGCGGGGCTACTCTGACGAAAAATATGAAGTGCGTAAGCAATAATATTCACAATTTTATTTTATTACCATCATTTGTGTTGAGTTTCATTTATTCATATATATATATGTATTGACCCCCTTCTTCAAATTAGATCTTTCGGATGCGGGATGAACTCCTACCACCAGATCGTATGCGAGCAATTCAACAGCAATTGGCGGAATTCTTCCTTGACCACGTGATTGCTAAAGACGGAGAATACCATGTGGACCCTGAGTTCATATATAATTAGGAGATTATATTGTAAGAGATAATTATATTGTATATATGTAGCCAGTAGCGTCGGATAGATATACGAGAACTTGTTGTTCGACCAATCTCTCAGAGAAGGAGAGGTGGTCGATATCACTTTTCTCCGTATGCATATGTTCATGACGATCTTCTGTTTCCTTCATTTGCTTACTAGCTAGCGTGTCGAGTCCTCTCTATACGTATAATACGTAGCGTACGTTGACCAAGCACGGAGATAAGAGAGGACACTTCTCTCTATTAATTAGCTAGATAACACAATATGTGAAACACCTAAATTGACCCCCCAAAACCGCTAAACCACCCCCTTAAAAAAACAAAAACCTCAGCTCCTGCCAGCTGCTGACGCGTGGATTCCTATTGGTCCCGGTTTGTGCCACCAACCGGGACCAAAGGGCCTCCTGCCTGGGCTCGCCGCATGGGCCACGTGGAGGCCCATTTGTCCCGGTTTATGTAAGAACCGAGACTAAAGGCCCAGGGCATTAGTAATGACACTTTAGTCCCGGTTCAACAACCGGGACAAAAGGCCCTTATGAACCGAGACAAATGGCCCTTTTTCTACTAGTGCCTCTCGTTGCTATGCATCACCATGATCTTGCGTGTGCGTAGGAGATTTTTTGAAATTACTACGTTCCCCAACAGTGGCATCCGAGCCAGGTTTATGCGTAGATGTTATATGCACGAGTAGAACACAAGTGAGTTGTGGGCGATACATGTCATACTACTTACCAGCATGTCATACTTTGGTTCGGCGGTATTATTGGATGAAGCGGCACGGACCGACATTATGCGTACGCTTACGTGAGACTAGTTCTACCGACGTGCTTTGCACACAGGTGGCTGGCGGGTGTCAGTTTCTCCAACTTTAGTTGAACCGAGTGTGACTACGCCCGGTCCTTGTTGAAGGTTAAAACAACACTAACTTGACGAAATATCGTTGTGGTTTTGATGCGTAGGTAAGAACGGTTCTTGCTCAGCCCGTAGCAACCACGTAAAACTTGCAACAACAAAGTAGAGGACGTCTAACTTGTTTTTGCAGGGCTTGTTGTGATGTGATATTTTCAAGGCATGATGCTATATTTTATTGTATGAGATGATCATGTTTTGTAACAGAGTTATCGGCAATTGGCAGGAGCCATATGGTTGTCGCTTTATTGTATGCAATGCAATCGCCCTGTAATTGCTTTACTTTATCACTAAGCGTTAGCGATAGTCGTAGAAGCAATAGTTGGCGAGACGACAACGATGTTGCGATGGAGATCAAGGTGTCGCGTCGGTGACAATGGTGATCATGACGGTGCTTTGGAGATGGAGATCAAAGGCACAAGATGATGATGGCCATATCATATCACTTATATTGATTGCATGTGATGTTTATCCTTTATGCATCTTATTCTGCTTTGATTGACGGTAGCATTACAAGATGATCTCTAACTAAAAATTTCAAGGTAAAAGTGTTCTCCATAAGTATGCACCGTTGCCAAAGTTCGTCGTGCCGAGACACCATGTGATGATCGGGTGTGATAAGCTCTATGTTCATATACAACGGGTGCAAGCCAATTTTGCACACGCAGAAATACTCGGGTTAAACTTGACGACCCTAGCATATGCAGATATGGCCTCGGAACACTGAGACCGAAAGGTCGAGCGTGAATCATATAGTAGATATGATCAACATAGTGATGTTCAGCATTCAAAACTACTCCATCTCACGTGATGATCAGACATGGTTTAGTTGATATGGATCACGTGATCACTTAGATGATAAGGGAGATGTCTATCTAAGTGGGAGTTCTTAAGTAATATGATTAATTGAACTTAAATTTATCATGAACTTAGTACCTGATAGTATTTTGCTTGTCTATGTTGTTGTAGATCAATAGCTCGCGTTTAGCTCCCCTGTTTTATTTTTTGTTATGTTCCTAGAGAAAACTAAGTTGAAAAATGTTAGTAGCAAAGATGCGGATTTGATCTGTGATCTGAGGATTATCCTCATTGCTGCACAGAAGAATTATGTCCTTGATGCACCGCTAGGTGACAGATCGATTGCAGGAGCAAATGCAGACGTTATGAACGTTTGGCAAGCTCGATATGATGACTACTTGATAGTTTAGTGCACCATGCTTTACGGATTAGAATCGAGGCTTCAAAGACGTTTTTGAAACGCCACGAAGCATATGAGATGTTCCAAGAGTTGAAATTAGGATTTCAGACTCATGCCCATGTCGAAAGGTATGAGACCTTTGACAAGTACTTTGCCTACAAGATGGAGGAGAATAGCTCATCTAGTGAGCATGTGCTCAGAATGTCTGAGTACTACAATCACTTGAATCAAGTCGGAGTTAATCTTCCAGATAAGATAGTGATTGACAGAGTTCTCTAGTCACTATCACCAAGTTACTAGAACTTCGTGATGAACTATAATATGCAAAGGATAACGGAGACGAGCCCCAAGCTCTTCGTGATGCTGAAATCGACGAAGGTAGAAATCAAGAAAAGCATCAAGTGTTGATGGTTGACAAGACCACTAGTTTGAATAAAAGGGCAAAGGGAAGAAGGGGAACTTCAAAAAGAACGGCAAGCAAGTTGCTGCTCCCGTGAAGAAGCCCAAAGCTAGATCCAAACCTGAAACTGAGTGCTTCTACTGCAAAGGAAATGGTCACTGAAAGTGGAACTGCCCTAGATACTTGGCGGATAAGAAGGATGGCAAAGTGAACAAAGGTATATTGGATATACATTTTATTGTTGTGTACTTTACTAGTGTTTATAGCAACCCCTCAGTATTTGATACTAGTTCAGTTGCTAAGATTAGTAACTCGAAACGGGAGTTGCAGAATGAACAGAGACTAGTTAAGGGTGAAGTGACGATGTGTGTTGGAAGTGGTTCCAAGATTGATAAGATCATCATCGCACACTCCCTATACTTTCGGGATTAGTGTTGAACCTAAATAAATGTTATTTGGTGAATATGATTTGATCATGTTTATTGCAATACGGTTATTCATTTAAGTTAGAGAATAATTGTTGTTCTGTTTACATGAATAAAACCTTCTATGGTCATACACCCAATGAAAATTGTTTGTTGGATCTCGATCGTAGTGATACACATATTCATAATATTGAAGCCAAAAGATGCAAAGTTAATAATGATAGTGCAACTTATTTGTGGCACTGCCGTTTAGGTCATATTGGTGTAAAGCGCATGAAGAAACTCCATGCTGATGGGATTTTGGAATCACTTGATTATGAATCACTTGATGCTTGCGAACCATGCCTTATGGGCAAGATGACTAAGACTCCATTCTCCGGAACAATGGAGCGAGCAACTGACTTATTGGAAGTAATACATACTGATGTATGCGATCCGATGAGTGTTGAGGCTCGCGGCAGGTATCGTTATTTTTTGACCTTCACAAATGATTTGAGCAGATATGGGTATATCTACTTGATGAAAGAAAAGTCTGGAACATTTGAAAACTTCATATAATTTCAGAGTGAAGTGGAAAATCACCGTAACAAGAAAATAAAGTTTCTACGATCTGATCGTGGAGGAGAATATTTGAGTTACGAGTTTGGTGTTCATTTGAAACAATGCGGAATAGTTTCGCAACTCACGCCACCTGGAACACCACAGCGTAATGGTGTGTCCGAACATCGTAACTTTACTTTATTAGATATAGTGCAATCTATGATGTCTCTTACCGATTTACCACTATCGTTTTGGGGCTATGCATCAGAGACAACTGCATTCATGTTAAAAAGGGCACCATCTAAATCCGTTGAGATGACACAATATGAACTGTGGTTTGGCAAGAAACCAAAGTTGTCGTTTCTTAAAGTTTGGGGTTGCGATGCTTATGTGAAAAAGTTTCATCTTGATAAGCTCAAACCCAAAATCGGAGAAATGTTTCTTCATAGGATACCCAAAGGAGACAGTTGGGTACACCTTCTATCATAGATCCGAAGGCAAGACATTCATTGCTAAGAATGGATCCTTTCTATAGAAGGAGTTTCTCTTGAAAGAAGTGAGTGGGAGGAAAGTAGAACTTGATGAGGTAACTATACCTGCTCCCTTATTGGAAAGTAGTTCATCACAGAAATCTGTTCCTGTGACTCCTACACAAATTAGTGAGGAAGCTAATGATGATGATAATGTAACTTCAGATCAAGTTACTACCGAACCTCGTAGGTCAACCAGACTGAGATCCGCACCAGAGTGGTTGACTATGACGAACCTACGAACTATGAGGAAACGATGATGAGCCCAGATTCCGCGAAATGGCTTGAGGCCATGAAATCTGAGATGGGATCCATGTATGAGAACAAAGTGTGGACTTTGGTTGACTTGCCCGTTGATTGCAAGCCATAGAAAATAAATGGATCTTCAAGAGGAAGACGAATGCTGATAGTAGTGTTACTACCTACAAAGCTAGACTTGTCGAAAAGGTTTTGACAAAGTTCAAGGTGTTGACTACGATGAGATTTTCTCACTCATAGTGATTCTTAAGTCTGTCCGAATCATGTTAGCAAATTGCCACATTTTATGAAATCTGGCAAATAGATGTCAAAACTACATTCCTTAATGGATTTCTTAAAGAAGAGTTGTATATGATGCAACCAGAAGGTTTTATCGATCCTAAAGGTGCTAACAAAATGTGCAAGCTCCAGCGATCCATCTATGGACTGGTGCAAGCATCTCGGAGTTGGAATATACGCTTTGATGAGTTGATCAAAGCATATAGTTTTATACAGACTTGTAGTAAAGCTTGTATTTACAAGAAAGTGAGTGGGAGCACTACAACATTTCTGATAAATATATGTGAATGACCTATTGTTGATCAGAAATAATGTAGAATTTTCTGGAAAGCATAAAGGAGTATTTGAAAGGAGTTTTTCAAAGAAAGACCTCGGTGAAGCTGCTTACATATTGAGCATCAAGATCTATAGAGATAGATCAAGACGCTTGATAAGTTTTTTCAATGAGTACATAGCTTGACAAGATTTTGAAGTAGTTCAAAATGGAACAGTCAAAGAAAGAGTTCTTGCCTGTGTTACAAGGTGTGAAATTGAGTAAGACTCAAAGCCCGACCACGGCAGAAGATAGAAAGAGAATGAAAGTCATTCCCTATGCCTCAGCCATAGGTTCTATAAAGTATGCCATGCTGTGTACCAGATCTATTGTATACCCTACACTGAGTTTGGCAAGGGAGTACAATAGTGATCTAGGAGTAGATCACTGAACAGCGGGGCAAAATTATCCTTAGCGGAATAAGGATATGTTTCTCGATTATGGAGGTGACAAAAGGTTCGTCGTAAAGGGCTACGTCGATGCAAGTTTTGACACTGATCCAGATGACTCTAAGTTTCAATCTTGATACATATTAAAAGTGGGAGCAATTAGCCAAAGTAGCTCCGTGCAGAGCATTGTAGACATAGAAATTTGCAAAATACATACGGATCTGAATTTGGCAGACCCGTTGACTAAACTTCTCTCACAAGCAAAACATGATCACACCTTAGTACTCTTTGGGTGTTAATCACATGGCGATGTGAACTATGTTACTGCCTCTAACCCTTTGAGTGTTGGTCACATGGCGATGTGAACTATGGGTATTAATCACATGGTGATGTGAACTATTGGTGTTAAATCACATGGCGATGTGAACTAGATTATTGACTCTAGTGCAAGTGGGAGACTGAAGGAAATATGCCCTAGAGGCAATAATAAAGTTATTATTTATTTCCTCATTTCATGATAAATGTTTATTATTCATGCTATAATTGTATTAAATGGAAACTTAGTACATGTGTGAATACATAGACAAACAAAGTGTCACTAGTATGCCTCTACTTGATTAGCTCATTGAATCAAAGATGGTTAAGTTTCGTAGCCATAGACATGAGTTGTCATTTGATTAACGGGATCACATCATTAGAGAATGATGTGATTGACTTGACCCATTCCATTAGCTTAGCACTTGATCGTTTAGTATGTTGCTATTGCTTTCTTCATGACTTATACATGTTCCTATGAGTATGAGATTACACAACTCCCGAATACCGGAGGAACACTTTGTGTGCTACCAAACGTCACAACGTAACTGGGTGATTATAAAGGTGCTCTACAGGTGTCTCCGATGGTACTTGTTGACTTGGCATAGATCGAGATTAGGATTTGTCACTCCGATTGTCGGAGAGGTATCTCTGGGCCCTCTCGGTAATGCACATCACTATAAGCCTTGCAAGCATACTAATGAGTTAGTTATGGGATGATGCATTACGGAACGAGTAAAGAGACTTGCCGGTAACAAGATTGAACTAGGTATTGAGATACCGACGATCGAATCTCGGGCAAGTAACATACCAATGACAAAGGGAACAACATATGTTGTTATGCGGTTTGACCGATAAAGATCTTCGTAGAATATGTGGGAACCAATATGAGCATCCAGGTTCCGGTATTGGTTATTGACCGGAAACGTGTCTCGGTCATGTCTACATAGTTCTCGAACCCGTAGGGTCCGCACGCTTAACGTTCGGTGACGATCGGTATTATGAGTTTATGTGTTTTGATGTACCGAAGGTAGTCCGGAGTCCCGGATGAGATCGGGGACATGACGAGGAGTCTCGAAATGGTCGAGACGTAAAGATCGATATATTGGACGACTATATTCAGACATCGGAAAGGTTCCGAGTGATTCGGGTATTTTTCGGAGTACCGGGAATACGGGGGAAGAAGTATTGGTCCTCATGGGCCAAGTGGTGGAAGAGAGGAGGCAGGACAAGGCAGGGCGCGCGCCCCCCCTAGCCCAAACCAAATTGGACTAGGGGGCCGGCCCCCCGTTCCTCCTTTCCTCCCTCTCCTTCCTTCTCCCTCCCTACCTCTTGGTGGACTCCTACCAGGACTCGACTTGGAGTCCTAGTAGGACTCCAGACTTGGGCACGCCTCTAGGGCCGGCCGGCCTCCCCTCCTCTCCTCCTTTATATACTGAGGCAAGGAGCACCCCATAGACACAAGTTGATCAGTTGGTCTGTTAGCTGTGTGCAGTGCCACCCTCCACCATAATCCACCTCGTTCATATCGTCGTAGTGCTTAGGCAAAGCCCTGCGCCGGTAGCTTCATCATCACGGTCATCACGCCGTCGTGCTGACGAAGCTCTCCCTCGACACTCTGCTGGATCGTGAGTTTGTGGGACGTCAACGAGCCGAACGTGTGCAGATTGCGGAGGTGCCGTACTTTCGGTGCTAGGATCGGTCGATCGTGAAGATGTACGACTTGTCAGGACCCCAATCCTAAGTCACACCGATCTAGCATGTAACACATCATATCACTTTGCGGCCTCACGCACGGTATTCCCAAGGGTGCCATCTTACCTGGCCCGGGACCGTTTGTGCCTTTTGGCTCACGTATATGATAGTGTCGCTGGCATCCATATGACAAAGAACCCGGGCCGACATGACTAGTCGTGAACCCAAAGTGGCGCTAACTTACGGGGACAGGCATACATGAACCAGCATCGAACGTGTCGGTCATCAGCGTGTGAATCCGGGCTGTAGCAACTGGGCTAACAGGACTTCGGGAACCCGGGGTGTAGCAGGCTAGCAGGACTCCGGAAGTCACCGCGTGAAATTTCCCCGAAGGGACAGACACAGGAACGAAGTGGATCACATGCCGGCCAGTCTAAGTGTTCCGGAGCAGTAGTACTGGGCTAGCAGGACTCCGGTAGACCGGGCTGTAGCAGACTACCATGGCTCAGTGGAAGCACTAGACTACATTTCCCCATAACAGAGGCTACCAAGGATAAACAACTAGGTTGTCGGATCCCACACATACCAAGCGTTTCAATCATACACACAATATGCCCGATATGTGTAAATACAACATGGCATCATAACCAAACTCTACAACTCAAAGTATTTATTCATTAGGCTCCGAAGAGCCAGATATTACGAACATGGGTCTCATGACCCAACATACAGAGCATACAAGCAACAAGCACATGCGAAAGCTTAACTTGTCTGTACAAACAACTACATATGAAAAAGGCTGAGAAGCCTGACTATCTACAAGACCCTGCCGAGGGCACAAGATCGTAGCTGAGGTAACAAGCTAAATGTCAAAGTCCATGCGGAACTACTAGTGAGACTGAAGTCTCTCTGCAAAAACATAAATTAAGCAAACGTGAGTACAAATGTACCCAGCAAGACTTACATCAGAACTAACTATGCATCGGTATCAACAAAGGGGGTGGTGGAGTTTAACTGCAACAAGCCAGCTTTGACTCGGTGGCTATCCTGATCTACGACTGCAAGTAACTCTTTTGAGGTGGCGCACACAAGTCCACATATTCACTAATCAATACACTACTATCGATCTGCTCCCGTCTCCCTACTAGAAGGCCATCCATAGCACTCACGCTTATCTTGCGAGTTTTAATGTATCCACATCGAGTTATCTATGAACTGTACATGCAACCCAGAAGTCCTTTACCGCGGATGCGGCTATTCGAATAGATGATGTTAACCCTGCAGGGGTGTACTTCTTCACACACGCTCTCACCACTTACCGCCGTTTACACGACATGTACTCGGCAACCTTCAAGCGGAAGCCCAACGAGGGTGTCGGCCACGGCCTACCTAAACACTCAAGTCTCTAGTCCAGGTTTATCGCCTATTCAGGTTCCATCTGCAGGGAGTCTGGCCGAGGTTTCCACATACGACCCCGAACGATGTGTACAGGGTTCCGCGACACCAAACGGGCGCCCGGCATACCCGGCCACGTGCCTACCGCATCACAGCCCACCCCTCGGGTCAGCGCTGCGCACGGCCTCCAACATACTACAAACACCAGAAACTACTTGCAACTCCTGGACAGAGGACAAGGGTGGTTAAGAAGCCGAGAGGGGTCGAGTTACCGGAACCCAATGTGTGGTAGTAACTGTTCATGGATCACAGACATAGAACTCAGTTCCTGAGGACGGCTGCACTGAGACAACCCACCATGTACTACTACATGGCCTCTTACCGCTACCTTTACCAAATCGTGTTCACACACTTAGCTCTCAACAGTAGGACATGTTCACCACATTCCAATTCATTCCCGATGAATCAGACCTGACTCAACTCTAAGAAGTAGCACGCATGACAACAAGCATGAATGAGTAGGCACATTGATACGTCTCCAACGTATCTATAATTTTTGATTGCTCCATGCTATATTATCTTCTGTTTTGGACATTATTGGGCTTTATTATTCACTTTTAAATTATTTTTGGGACTAACCTATTAACCGGAGGCTCAGCCCAGAATTGCTATTTTTTGCCTATTTCAGAGTTTCGCAGAAAAAGAATATCAAACGGAGTCCAAACGGAATGAAACCTTCGGGAACGTGATTTTCAGAACGAACATGATCCAGAGGACTTGGACCCTACGTCAAGAAATCAAACAGGAAGCCACGAGGTAGGGGGGCGCGCCTACACCCCTGGGCGCGCCCTCCACCCTCATGGGCCCCATGTTGCTACACCGACGTACTCCTTCCTCCTATATATACCTACGTACCCCCAAACGATAAGATACGGAGACAAAAACCTAATTCCATCGCCGCAACCTTCTGTACCCACGAGATCCCATTTGGGGCCAGTTCCGGAGCTCCGCCGTAGGGGGCATCGATCATGGAGGGCTTCTACATCGACACCATAGCCTCTCCGATGAAGTGTGAGTAGTTTTCCTCAGACCTTCGGGTCCATAGTTATTAGCTAGATGGCTTCCTCTCTCTTTTCGGATCTCAATACAATGTTCTCCCCCTCTCTTGTGGAGATCTATTCGATGTAATCTTCTTTTGCGGTGTGTTTGTTGAGACCGATGAATTGTGGGTTTATGATCAAGTTTATCTATGAACAATATTTGAATCTTCTGAATTCTTTTATGTATGATTGGTTATCTTTGCAAGTCTCTTCGAATTATCAGTTTGGTTTGGCCTACTAGATTGATCTTTCTTGCAATGGGAGAAGTGCTTAGCTTTGGGTTCAATCTTGCGGTGTCCTTTCCCAGTGACAGTGGGGGCAACAAGGCACGTATTGTATTGTTGCCATAGAGGATAACAAGATGGGGTTTTATCATATTGCATGAATTTATCCCTCTACACCATGTCATCTTGCTTAAAGAGTTACTCTGTTCTTATGAACTTAATACTCTAGATGCATGCTGGATAGCGGTTGATGTGTGGAGTAATAGTAGTAGATGCAGGCAGGAGTCGGTCTACTTGTCTCGGACGTGATGCCTATATACATGATTATACCTAGATATTCTCATAACTATGATCAATTCTTTCAATTGCTCAACAGTAATTTGTTCACCCACCGTAAAATACTTATGCTCTTGAGAGAAGCCACTAGTGAAACCTATGGCCCCCGGGTCTATTTTCCATCATATTAATCTTCCAACATTTAGTTATTTCCGTTGCTTTTATTTTACTTTGCATCTTTATCATAAAAATACCAAAAATATTATCCTATCATATCTATCAGATCTCACTCTCATAAGTGATCGTGAAGGGATTGACAACCCCTTATCGCGTTGGTTGCGAGGATTTATTTGTTTGTGTAGGTGCGAGGGACTCGCGCTTAGCCTCCTACTGGATTGATACCTTGGTTCTCAAAAAACTGAGGGAAATACTTACGCTACTTTGCTGCATCACCCTTTCCTCTTCAAGGGAAACCAACACAGTGCTCAAGAGGTAGCAAGAAGGATTTCTGGCGCCATTGCCGGGGAGGTCTACGCAAAAGTCAACATACCAAGTACCCATCACAAACCCTTATCTCCCGCATTACATTATTTTCCATTTGCTTCTCGTTTTCCTCTCCCCCACTTCACCCTTGCCGTTTTATTCGCCCTCTCTTTTCCGTTCGCCTCTTTTCGCTTGCTTTTTGTTGGCTCGTGTGTTGGATTGCTTGTTTGTCACGATGGCTCAAAATAATACCAAATTATGTGACTTTACCAATACCAACAATAATGATTTCCTTAGCACTCCGATTGCTCCTCTTAGAGATACTGAATCTTGTGAAATCAATGCTGCTTTGTTGAATCTTGTCATGAAAGATCAATTCACCGGCTTTCCTAGTGAAGATGCCGCTACTCATCTAAATAGCTTCGTTGATTTGTGTGATATGCAAAAGAAGAAAGATGTTGACAATGATATTGTTAAATTGAATCTATTTCCTTTTTCTCTTAGAGATCGTGCTAAAGCTTGGTTTTCGTCTTTGCCTAAAAATAGTATTGATTCTTGGAATAAGTGCAAAGATGCTTTTATCTCTAAGTATTTTCCTCCCGCTAAGATTATGTCTCTTAGAAACGATATTATGAATTTTAAGCAACTTGATCATGAACATGTTGCACAAGCTTGGGAGAGGATGAAATTAATGATACGTAATTGCCCCACGCATGGTTTGAATTTGTGGATGATTATACAAAAATTTTATGCCGAATTGAATTTTGGTTCTAGAAACCTTTTAGATTCAGCCGCGGGAGGCACTTTTATGGAAATCACTTTAGGAGAAGCTACTAAACTCCTAGATAATATTATGGTTAATTATTCTCAATGGCACACTGAAAGATCTACTAATTAAAAAGTGCATGCAATAGAAGTTATTAATGTTTTGAGTGGAAAGATGGATGAACTTATGAAATTATTTGCTAGTAAGAGTGTTTCTTCTGATCCTAATGATATGCCTTTGTCTACTTTGATTGAGAATAATAATGAATCTATGGATGTGAATTTTGTTGGTAGGAATAATTTTGGTAACAACGCGTATAGAGGAAACTTTAATCCTAGGCCTTATCCTAGCAATTCCTCTAATAATTATGGTAATTCCTACAACAATTCTTATGGAAACTTTAATAAGATGCCCTCTGAATTTGAGACCAGTGTTAAGGAATTTATGAATCCGCAAAAGAATTTCAATGCTTTGCTTGAAGAAAAATTGCTTCAAGTTGATGAATTGGCTAGGAACGTTGATAGAATTTCTCTTGATGTTGATTCTTTGAAACTTAGATCTATTCCTCCTAAGCATGATATCAATGAGTCTCTCAAAGCCATGAGAATTTCCATTGATGAGTGCAAAGAAAGAACCGCTAGGATGCGTGCTAAGAAAGATTGCTTTATGAAAGCATGTTCTTCAAATTTCTATGAAAATAAATATGAAGATCTAAAAGTCATTGATGTGTCCCCTATTAAATCTTTGTTTTGCAATATGAATCTTGATAATGATGGGACTGAATATGATCCACCTTTACCTAGAAGGCGTTCCAAAAATTCGGAGTTTTTAGATCTTGATGCTAAAATTAATAAAAGTGGGATTGAAGAGATCAAAACTCTATATGTTAATGAACCCACTATTTTGGATTTCAAGGAATTTAATTATGATAATTGCTCTTTGATAGATTGTATTTCCTTGTTGCAATCCGTGCTAAATTCTCCTCATGCTTATAGTCAAAATAAAGCTTTTACCAAACATATCGTTGATGCTTTGATGCAATCTTATGAAGAAAAGCTTGAGTTGGAAGTCTCTATCCCTAGAAAAATTTATGATCATTGGGAACCTACTATTAAAATTAAGATTAAAGATCATGAATGCTATGCTTTATGTGATTTGGGTGCTAGTGTTTCCACTATTCCCAAAACTTTGTGCGATTTGTTAGGTTTCCGTGAAATTGATGATTGCTCTTTAAACTTGCACCTTGCGGATTCCACCAAAGAAACCTATGGGAAGAATTAATGATGTTCTTATTGTTGCAAATAGGAACTATGTGCCCGTAGATTTTATTGTTCTTGATATAAATTACAATCCTTCATGTCCTATTATTCTTGGTAGACCTTTCCTTAGAACGATTGGTGCAATTATTGATATGAAGGAAGGGAATATTAGATTCCAATTTCCATTAAAGAAAGGCATGGAACACTTCCCTAGGAAGAAAATAAAACTACCATATGAATCTATTATGAGAGCCACTTATGGATTGCCCACCAAAGATGGCAATACCTAGATCTATCCTTGCTTTTATGCCTAGATAGGGGCGTTAAACGATAGCGCTTGTTGGTAGGCAACCCAATTTTTTTTTTCCTTTTTGCTTCTGTTTAGGAATAAATTTTTGTTCTAGCCTCTGGTTAGATGTGTTTTTATGTTTTAATTAGTGTTTGTGCCAAGTTAAACCTATAGGATCTTCTTGGATGATAGTTATTTGATCTTGCAGAAAATTCCAGAAACTTTCTGTTCACGAAAATAATTGTTAAAAATCACCAGAACGTGATAAAATATTGATTCCAATTGCTGCTGATCAATAAACAAATTGCCTAGGTCGTCCTATTTTGGCTGATATTTTGGAGTTCCAGAAGTTTGCGTTAGTTACATATTACTACAGACTGTTCTGTTTTTGACAGATTCTGTTTTTCGTGTGTTGTTTGCTTATTTTGATGAATCTATGGCTAGTAAAAGAGTTTATAAACCATAGAGAAGTTGGAATACAGTAGGTTTAACACCAATATAAATAAAGAATGATTTCATTACAGTACCTTGAAGTGGTCTTTTGTTTTCTTTCGCTAACGGAGCTCACGAGATTTTCTGCTAAGTTTTGTGTTGTGAAGTTTTCAAGTTTTGGGTGAAAGATTTGATGGATTATGGAACAAGGAGTGGCAAGAGCCTAAGCTTGGGGATGCCAATGGCACCCCCAAGATAATATAAGGACACCAAGAAGCCAAAGCTTGGGGATGCCCCGGAAGGCGTCCCCTCTTTCGTCTACTTCCATCGGTAACTTTACTTGGAGCTATATTTTTATTCACCACATGATATGTATTTTGCTTGGAGCGTCTTGTATAATTTGAGTCTTTGCTTTTTAGTTTACCACAATCATCCTTTCTGTACACTCCTTTTGAGAGAGACACGCATGATTTGGAAATTATTAGAATACTCTATGTGCTTCACTTATATCTTTTGAGTTATATAGTTTTGCTCTAGTACTTCACTTATATCTTTTAGAGCACGGTGGTGGATTTGTTTTATAGAAACTATTGATCTCTCATGCTTCACTTAGATTATTTTGAGAGTCTTAAATAGCATGGTAATTTGCTTAAATAATCCTAATATGCTAGGTATTCAAGATTAGTAAAAACTTTCTTATGAGTGTTTTGAATAGTAAGAGAAGTTTGATGCTTGATGATTGTTTTGAGACATGGAGGTAGTGATATCAAAGTTGTGCTAGTTGAGTAGTTGTGAATTTGAGAAATACTTGTGTTGAAGTTTGCAAGTCCCATAGCATGCACGTATGGTAAACACTATGTAACAAATTTGAAACATGAGGTGTTCTTTGATTGTCCTCCTTATGAGTGGCGGTCGGGGATGAGCGATGGTCTTTTCCTACCAATCTATCCCCCTAGGTGCATGCGCGTAGTGCTTGGTTTTTGATGAGTTATAGATTTTTGCAATAAGTATATGAGTTCTTTATGATTAATGTTGAGTCCATGGATTATACGCACTCTCACCTTTCCATCATTGCTAGCCTCTTCGGTACCGTGCATTGCCCTTTCTCACATTGAGAGTTGGTGCAAACTTCGCTGGTGCATCCAAACCCCGTGATAGGATACGCTCTTTCACACATAAACCTCCCTATATCTTCCTCAAAACAGCCACCATACCTACCTATTATGGCATTTCCATAGCCATTCCGAGATATATTGCCATGCAACTTTCCACCATTCCCTTTATCATGACACGTTCATAATTGTCATATTGCTTTGCATGATCATGTAGTTGACATAGTATTTGTGGCAAAGCCACCGTTCATAATTCTTTCATACATGTCTCTCTTGGTTCATTGCATATCCCGGTACACCGCCGGAGGCATTCATATAGAGTCATACTTTGTTCTAGTATCGAGTTGTAATCATTGAGTTGTAAATAAATAGAAGTGTGATGATCATCATTTTCTAGAGCATTGTCCCAAGTAAGGAATAAAAAAAGGCCATAAAAAAAGAGAAGGCCCAAGAAAAAGAGAGAAAAAGAGAGAAGGGACAATGTTACTATCCTTTTGCCACACTTGTGCTTCAAAGTAGCACCATAATCTTCATGATAGAGAGTCTCTTGTTTTGTCACTTTCATATACTAGTGGGAATTTTTCATTATAGAACTTGGCTTGTATATTCCAACAATGGGCCTCCTAAAGTGCCCTATGTCTTCGTGAGCAAGCAAGTTGGATGCACACCCAGTTAGTTTCTTTTGTTGAGCTTTCATATATTTATAGCTCTAGTGGATCCGTTGCATGGCAATCCCTACTCCTTGCATTAACATCAATCGATGGGCATCTCCATAGCTCATTGATTAGCCTCGTTGATGTGAGACTTTCTCCTTTTTTGTCTCCTCCACATAACCCCCCATAATCATATTCTATTCCACCCACAGTGCTATATCCATGCCTCACGCTCATGTATTGCGTGAAGGTTGAAAAAGTTTGAGATTACTAAAGTATGAAACAATTGCTTGGCTTGTCATCGGGGTTGTGCATGATGAGAGCATTCTTGTGTGACGGAAAATGGAGCATGACTAAACTATATGATTTTGTAGGGATGAACTTTCTTTGGCCATGTTATTTTGAGAGGACATAATTGCTTAGTTAGTATGCTTGAAGTATTATTATTTTTATGTCAATATTGAACTTTTATCTTGAATCTTTCGGATCTGAATATTCATACCACAATTAAGAAGAATTACATTGAAATTATGCCAAGTAGCATTCCACATCAAAAATTCTGTTTTTATCATTTACCTACTCGAGGACGAGCAGGAATTAAGCTTGGGGATGCTTGATACGTCTCCAACATATCTATAATTTTTGATTGCTCCATGCTATATTATTTTCTGTTTTGGACATTATTGGGATTTATTATTCACTTTTATATTATTTTTGGGACTAACCTATTAACCGGAGGCCCAGCCCAGAATTGCTGTTTTTTTTGTCTATTTCAGAGTTTCGCAGAAAAAGAATATCAAACGGAGTCCAAACGGAATGAAACCTTCGGGAACGTGATTTTTGGAACGAACATGATCCAGAGGACTTGGACCCTACATCAAGAAATCAAACAGGAAGCCACGAGGTAGGGGGGCGCTTACCCCCCTAGGCGCACCCTCCACCCTCGTGGGCCCCATGTTGCTCCACCAACGTACTCCTTCCTCCTATATATACCTACGTACCCCCAAACGATCAGATACGGAGCCAAAAACCTAATTCCACCGCCGCAACCTTCTGTACCTATGAGATCCCATCTTGGGGCCTGTTCCGGAGCTCCGTCGGAGGGGGCATCGATCACGGAGGGCTTCTACATCGACACCATAGCCTCTCCGATGAAGTGTGAGTAGTTTACCTCAGACCTTCGGGTCAATAGTTATTAGCTAGATGGCTTCCTCTCTCTTTTTGGATCTCAATACAATGTTCTCCCCCTCTCTTGTGGAGATCTATTCGATGTAATCTTCTTTTGCGGTGTGTTTGTTGAGATCGATGAATTGTGGGTTTATGATCAAGTTTATCTATGAACAATATTTGAATCTTCTGAATTCTTTTATGTATGATTGGTTATCTTTGCAATTCTCTTCGAATTATCAGTTTGGTTTGGCCTACTAGATTGATCTTTCTTGCAATGGGAGAAGTGCTTAGCTTTGGGTTCAATCTTGCGGTGTCCTTTCCCAGTGACAGTGGGGGCAACAAGGCACGTATTGTATTGTTGCCATCGAGGATAACAAGATGGGGTTTTATCATATTGCATAAATTTATCCCTCTACACCATGTCATCTTGCTTAAAGCGTTACTCTGTTCTTATGAACTTAATACTCTAGATGCATGCTGGATAGCGGTCGATGTGTGGAGTAATAGTAGTAGATGCAGGCAGGAGTCGGTCTACTTGTCTCGGACGTGATGCCTATATACATGATCATACCTAGATATTCTCATAACTATGCTCAATTCTGTCAATTGCTCAACAGTAATTTGTTCACCCACCGTAAAATACTTATGCTCTTGAGAGAAGCCACTAATGAAACCTATGGCCCCCGGGTCTATTTTCCATCATATTAATCTTCCAACACTTAGTTATTTCCGTTGCTTTTATTTTACTTTGCATCTTTATCATAAAAATACCAAAAATATTATCCTATCATATCTATCAGATCTCAGTCTCGTAAGTGACCGTGTAGGGATTGACAACCCCTTATCGCGTTGGTTGCGAGGATTTATTTGCTTGGGTAGGTGCGAGGGACTCGCGCCTAGCCTCCTACTGGATTGATACCTTGGTTCTCAAAAAACTGAGGGAAATACTTACGCTACTTTGCTGCATCACCCTTTCCTCTTCAAGGGAAAACCAACACAGTGCTCAAGAGGTAGCACACATCAGGGCTCAAACAATTCCTACTCATGCTAGTGGGTTTCATCTATTTACTGTGGCAATGAAAGGTCATGCAGAGGAAAGGGGTTCAACTACCGCAGCATGTAGCAGATGAATCGTTGTTGTCCTAATGCAGTAAAAGAGAGCAGGAGCGAGAGAGTGGGATTGTATCGGAATGAACAAGGGGGTTTTGCTTGCCTGGCACTTCCGAAGATAGCATTGGGT
Source organism: Triticum aestivum (assembly GCF_018294505.1). NCBI lineage: Eukaryota > Viridiplantae > Streptophyta > Magnoliopsida > Poales > Poaceae > Triticum > Triticum aestivum. Next base: position 563,311,311 of record NC_057802.1, read on the forward strand.
CTTCATTGGTGTCAACGATCACATCGTCGAAGCAACGTCTACTGAGAGGGGACAATTACCGACAACAGAGAGAAAACACAATCAATGCAATGCAACAATATGATGCATGAATATGACATGGAAAAATGAGTGTGTTGGGCTAATGCATCTACAACCAGGGTGGTTTGAGCTCCTTTGAATCAAAGATTCAAATACAAACTCTAGTTATGGGTTTATAAAGTGCATTAACATGTTTTGAGCTAAACAAAAAGTTTAAGTTGCTCTAACATGCATGAAACCAGTACAGATGGATAGATTGGATTTTTCTGATCTTTTTCATATATAAATCCTTGTATTTGGAGTTACAGATTAATTTCTATGATTTTTAGAAGTTTAAACAATTTCTGGATTTTATAATTCATTTCTGAAATATAAAATCGCCAGAAAATCATTATGAGGTCAACATGACGTAAGCATGGCGTCAGCAGGTCAACTGGGCTTCCCCTGGTCAAACCTGACCAGTGGGACCCACACATCAGTGTCTCATGGCTGGTTTGGGTGGATGACAGGTGGGACCGGTCAACACTGACTTGACCAAGTCAAACTGACACGTGGGGTCCACCGCAGTTAGATTAACCTTAAACTATTTTGGTTAGCCGGTTAGTTAGGCGGTGGGGCCCGGCTATCATTGACTCTAGGGGGTAGTTAGTAGGGTGCTTAGGCCCTAATGGCCGGTTACGTCGGCGGTTAACCGCCGGCGACCATAGCCGACGGCGGAGGTACTCCGGCCGGCCGATTCCGTTGGCCGTTTGAAGCGCGGCTAGGCTCTTTCGAATGCCCGCAGAGAGGCGCGTCGGGTGGTGCAAGTGGCAGCTGCCGGGGAGGGCTGTAGCGTCGCCGGCGTCGAGGTGGGCGGCGGCGGCGCTCGGGCACATGCGGGCAATGGTGCTACGGGGCACGATTGAGCAAGGTGAAGGTCTAGGCAACCTCCTGGGATCACCAGGAGCTTGATGCGGTGCGATGGCGCGGCTGTCTCGAGCTCAGGCCATGACGGCGGCAAGGCAGGCGGCGGCCGGAGCTCGGCTAGCATGGCCTAGGCGCTAGGGTGCGGGAACATCAGCGGGAAAAGGGGGGAAATAATCGGGGGCTCACATCGCATTGGATGGTGTCGTTGATGAGCTCGGGGACGGACGGTTGACGGCGAATCGACGAAGACGGCCAGCGAGCAGATGCGATGGTGACAAGCTCGAAGGCGGCGATTCCAGGCATCCGAGGACATGTGTTGCGGCGTGGAGCTTCACATCATCGAGGCGGATCAAGGGAACACGTCCACGGGGCAAGGGGATGGCAGTGGGCACGGTGTTTTGCGGCGGCGCATTCCGGCTCGTTCGGGCGCCCGTGAGAGAGAGAGCAGAGGGGAGGGGAGAGACCGCGTGTGTGAGAGAGAGGGCAGAGATGTGCGTGGCATCTCGAGGGCGACGTCGGTGAAGGGGCAGCAAGCAGGAGGTGGCGCGCGTGTGCCGGCGTGCCGCGGCCACACGCGCTTTGTCCTTCTGGCGCGCCGAGGAAGATGACTGGCAAGGTGGGCTCGGGTGGGCTGCTCAGAAGCTGGGCCAACTACAGTAGCAGGCCGCCAGGTACGTTTCTGTTCTGTTTTATTTCTGTTTGTTTTCTTTTATTTATTTGGCCACTGTTTTAAATTCAAACAAAATTCAAAACCAGTGCCAACTTCTCTGAAATATTTTTATGTTGCTAGATGGAATTTTCCAAAGCACATAAAACATTTCAGTGGCATTTGAAGTTATATTCTAGTTATGTGAATATAATTCAAATTCAAATAGCTACTCATTTAAATTCAAAGTCCCAAAAATAAATCCTTAAAAAATGTTCAGTAACTCTGGGTTGGACCAAAACCCTTGCCAAAATTGTCAAACATTATTTAAGGCCATTGGGAAACATTGAATGCATTTTCAGGGTTATTTGCCCTTATTTTAAATAAATTTTTGAGGCTTTTCAAATTCCCTCAATTCAACGTTCAGAATTTAGACATGATGCATGTATGCAATGCCACTAATTACAAGCATTATTCTAGGGCTGTGACAGCTCACCCTCACTAAACAAGAATCTCGTCCTGAGATTCAAGACGTGAGGTAAGAAGACAGAGGGGATGCAAAGCTAACACAATCTTCACCATCCAACTGCCCTCGTCGAAGATATTGATTCATTGCATCATCTTGAACTTGACAACCTTGCTTTTGAGATCTTCACCCAACACGAGGACAGAATAGCGAGATAACTCTACAGGGATGGATCATCTTAATGATCACATGATCAACTCACGAAACGAGACATAGAAACATCTCTTGAGCTGAGGGACAAACACATATGAGGAGCAATGGAAAGAGGTAGGTGACGAAGGTTCAGATTAGTAGGCAACAATTCCATGCTTAGAAGATGGTGGATGGTTTCAAAATAGCGAGGAGATAATCGCCATGATTCCATAACGGGACACCTTGGGGGGTGACTCGTAGAAATATTCCCTTGAGAGGCCAAAAGAATTAATTTTGATATAGAAATCATTGAAACTCTCTAAACCAGCCCAAGGAAAATCACAAACGACCATTTGAAGGAGTTTGAAAGAATGACATACTTGGACTAGGATGGGCGATGAGGACTACCTTGTTGAAGACAACGTAATGGGTGATTTTGCTTATCATCGGAGATGAATGGAACCCATGATAGAACCACTTCTGGAGATGATCATGAACGGCAATTACTGAGAAGGGCAGTCCATGGGAAATTGGCACAATGGGGTGCAAGCTGGAACAAAATGCAAATGTTGGGAATGTTCCAAGCATCATATCTTCCTGAGATTCAGATCTGGTTAGAAACAGGATACTTCAGACTCAACATGTCTAAAAGAAGAGTTGCAACGCAAATTGACGAGATAACGTTGAGACATTCTCGAGGAATGAACTACAATAGCAAGCTCCAAAACGTGAGCTGGTTCTGCTACACACATGTGAACACGTTGTCCTAGACAAGCATGACCACATAGTAGTCTTACAATAAAACACTACCGAGTTCTGGATGGGAACCACCATCGAGGATATTGAAGCCCTTGCATAAGTCCGGATCCTAAGAAGGAACTTCTTCTCCTTGAACAAATCAATCAGTGGCTTGGTGTGCTAGGTATACATATCAAATGAAGGTTGCAAGTCTCCAGACCACAGAATATTTCGCACATATGCATGACTGACTTGGGATGATTCCAGAGGAAGCAAAAACAAACTTTCTCAAATTCACGGCGGCAACTTGCTTCAAATGCACATTCACTAGAGGAAGTCACTTCTTTCATCCAACATATTCTTCATGAACGGGGCAGTCAGGACCCCGATCCTAAGTCACACCGATCTAACATGTAACACATCATATCACTTTGCGGCCTCACGCACGGTATTCCCACGGGTGCCACCTTACCTGGCCCGGGACCGTTTGCGCCTTTTGGCTCACGTATATGATAGTGTCGCTAGCATCCATATGACAAAGAACCCAGGCCGATATGACTAGTCGTGAACCCAAAGTGGCACTAACTTACGGGGACAGGCATACATGACCCAACCTCGAACGTGTCGGTCATCAGCGTGTGAATCTGGGCTGTAGCAACTGGGCTAACTGGACTCCGGGAACTCGGGCTGTAGCAGGCTAGAGGACTCCGGAAGTCACCGCGTGACATCTCCCCGAAGGGACAGACACAGGAACGAAGTGGGACTCATGCCGACCAGTCTAGGTGTTCCGGAGCAGTAGTAACTTGGCTAGCAGGACTCCGGTAAACCGGGCTGTAGCAGACTACCATGGATCAGGGGAAGCACCAGACTACATTTCCCCATAAGAGAGGCTACCAAGGATAGACAACTAGGTTGTCGGATCCCACACATACCAAGCATTTCAATCATACACACAATATGCTCGATATGTGTAAATACAACATGGCATCACAACAAAACTCTACGACTCAAAGTATGTACTCATTAGGCTCCGAAGAGCCAGATATTACAAACATGGGTCTCATGACCCAACATTTAGACCATAAAAGTCAAAGCACATGCGGAAGCTTAACATGTCTGAGTACAGACATCTACAAATGAAAAAGGCTGAGAAGCCTGACTATCTACCAGATCCTGCCGAGGGCACAAGATCGTAGCTGAGGTAACAAGCTAAACGCCGAAGTCCACGCGGAACTACTAGCGAGACTGAAGTCTCTCTGCAAAAACATAAACGTGAGTACAAATGTACCCAGCAAGACTTACATCAGAACTAGCTACATATGCATGGGTACCAACAAAGGGGTGGTGGAGTTTGATTGCAGCAAGCTAGCTTTGACTCAGTGGCTATCCTAAACTACGACTGCAAGTAACTCTTTTGAGGTGGCGCACACGAGTCCACATATTCACCATATCAATACACCACTATGGATCCGCCCCCGTCTCCCTACGAGAACGCCATCCATAGCACTCACGCTTATCTTGCGCATTTTAGAGTATCCACTTTCACTTGTCTATGAATTGTACAGGCAACCCAGAAGTCCTTTACCGCGGATGCGGCTATTCGAATAGATGATGTTAACCCTGCAGGGGTGTACTTCTTCACACACATATCCTACAAACACCAGAAACTAGTTGCAACTCCTGGACAGAGATCAAGGCGATTGATAAGTTGAGGGAGTCAATTAAGGATCCCAATGTGTGGTAGTAGTTGTTCATGGATCGCAAATACAGAACTCAGTTCCTGAGGACGGTTTCAATGAGACAACCCACCATGTACTCCTACATGGCCTCTCACTGCTACCTTTACCAAATCGTGTTCACACACTTAGTTCACACACAGTAGGACATGTTCATCACCATTCCAATTCATCCCCGATTAATCAGACCTGACTCAACTCTAAGCAGCAGTAGGCATGACAAACAAGCATGAATGAGTAGGCACAACAGGGCTCAGACAACTCCTACTCATGCTAGTGGGTTTCATCTATTTACTATGGCAATGACAGGTCATGCAGAGGAAATGGGTTCAACTACCGCAGCATGTAATAGTTGAATCGTTGTTCTCCTAATGCAGTAAAAGAGAGCATGAGCGAGAGAGTGGGATTGTATCGGAATGAACAAGGTGGTTTTGCTTGCTTGGCACTTCTGAAGATAGTAATAGCTCTTCATCGGTGTCATCGAACTCATCGCCGGATCAACGTCTACTTAGGGGGAACAACTACCGGCAACAGAGAAGAAACACAATCAATGAAATGCAACAATATGATGCATGAACATGACATGGCAATATGATGTGATTTGAGCTAATGCAACTAAAACGAGAAGGGTTTGAGCTTATTTGAACCAAAGATTCAAATACAAACTCAAGTTATGGGTTCATATAAGTGCATTAACTTGTTTGACCTAAACAGCAAGGTTAAGTTGCCCAAACATGCATGAAACTAGTACATATGGATAGATTGGATTTTTCTAATCATTTTTCATATATAACTTATTTCAATTTGAGCTACGGATTATTTTCTATGAATTTTAGAAGTTTTAAACATTTCCTGGAATTTCCTGAATTAGTTTTAATCCAGAAAATGATTAATGACATCAGCATTGTGTCACTACTGCGTCAGCAAGTCCGCCGAGTTGTCCAGGGTCAACTCTGACTGGTGGGACCCGCGTGTCATTGCCCTGGGGACTAAACCACGGTCAAATCCAGCGCTGACTGGGGTTTGACCCTGTGGTGGGGCCCGCTGTCAGTGTCTGTCAGTGTGCTAATTGGGGGATTAGCCGCTAATGATAACGCCACGTCATCATCGCCGGACTTAGGCCGACGACGACCAGATCAGCGGCGGAAGTTCGCCGGAAACTCGCTACGGGGCTCGGTTTTGCGCGTGGTTTGCGTCTACGGGTAGCTGAAGGTGCGCCGCATCCAACCGCGTAGGCCGTTGGTCGCGGGGTGGCCGGTAACGCCGTCGGCGGGGAGCTTGCCAGCGGCCGGAGCCACGGGCTGAAGCGGGACGAGACTAGGGTGCACGGCGGGAGGCTTGAGTGGTGGCGTTGGGTTTCTTGGGAGGTCCTGAGCAGGTTCCAGTGCTTGGACGCAAGCAGCGGCGGCTGTGGCCACGACGGTATCGAGGCCAGCGGCGAGGAGCTCACGGCTCGGGCAGGCTTTGGAGCTCATGGGGACGGCGGTACAGGATGAAAACGACGGCATGGTTAGGGGGAAAGGAATCGGGGCCTCACAGCGCGATCGAAGGCGTCGTCGGAGAGCTAGGGGGCGCGCTAGTGGCGGCAAATCAGCGGGCGGCAGTCGGCGGCCGTGGACGGAGAAGATGGGCGCGGGAGTCGTCTCCGGAGCTCTTTAGCTCGAATCCTTCGGCGAGGAGATTGATGTCGTTGCGGGCCCTTGGACACGAAGACAGGGCGAGAGGGGTGCGGTGGTTACATGGGCGGCACGGCGAGCTCGGGTGGCTCGCGGCCATGGCGGGGAGAGGGCAAGAGGGAGAGCAGGGGGAAAGAGCGAGGTGTCGGCTAGATCGGGACGGCTCCGGGGTGTTCACCAACGCGTCCAGAGGCTCGGCGGCAGGCAGGAGGAGGCGTGGCGCCTCGCGCGCGCGTGCGCTCTCCCGCCTCTGCCTACTGGCAGAGGTTAGGGATGACTGGCACCAGACGAGGTGGGCTGGGCCAGCACAGGAGAGGCCCAGGTGAGTCCTTCGCTCTCTCTCTCTCTCTCTCTTCTAATTCTTTGTGTTTTTCTATTTATTCTGTTCTGTTTTGAATTAGTAAAAATACCAATTTATTTGTAAAATCCTGAAAATAATTGTGGGCACTTTTGAAAATATTTCCAACAGCCCTCAAATGCTTTCAAGATTATTTGGACATTTAAAATATTTTATAGCATTTAAATGTCCAAGAACAAATACGGTAAGATTTAATTCAATAACCCAGAGTGTCCTAGAAAAGTGTGCACCATTTTTGGCAGAGGTTCTGGACCAAAACAAAAATGATGAACATTTATGAAGGGCATTCAGGTTATTGAAAATATTTTTAGGTTGAACCTATTTGAATTCCATTTGATGCTAGGGTTTGAACATCCCCAATTCAAATTCATTTGAATATAAACATGATGACATGATGATCAAGCAAAGATAAACAAAGACAAACAAAGACTAATCTAGGGCTGTGACAACTCACCCCCACTAGAGAAGAATCTCGTCCCGAGATTCAAGCGTAGGGTAAGATGAAGGGGGAACGCAAACTAACACAATCTTCACGATCCAGATGTCTTTCTCGAGGATGTTGATTCATTGCATCACCTTGATCTCGACGTCTTGCTTGAGAACTACATCCAACATGACAACAAGAAGAAAGGGAGAATTTTAGAAGAATCGATCTTCTTGAGGTTCGAGCAACTTAGGATCATCTTAATGATCACAAGATCAACCACGGAATGAGACGTAGAACCATCTCTGGAGCTGAGAGGCAAAACATGCATCAGGAGGGATGGAAGAAACAATTTGACGAGGGTTTCAAAGTAGCGAGGATACAATTACCATGATCCCATAACGGGGCACATTGGGAGAGGTGACTCGTAAAATTATTCCCTTAAGTGGCAAAAAGAATTACTTTTGATACAGGGATCATTGGAACTCTCTATACCAGCCTAAGGAAATTCACAAATGATCGTTTGATGGAGTTCAAAAGAATGACATACTCAGACTAGAATGGATGATGTGGACTACCTTGTTGAAGACAACGCAATGGATGATTTTGCTTATCATCGGAAATGGATGGGACCCATGGTAAGTCCACTTTTGAAGATGATACTGGACAGCAACTGCCGAGAAGGGCAGCCTATGGGGAATTGGCACAATGGCGGTGCAAGCTGGGAACGAAATGCAACTGTTGGGAATGTTCCAACCATCATATCTGCCTGAGATTCAGATCCGATTGGTGATAGGATACTTCAGACTCAGCATGTCTGAAAAGAAAGTTTGCAACACAAATCGACGAGACAACGTTGCGAGATTCTCGGGAAATGAACTACGATAGTAAGCTCCAAAACATGAGCTGGTTCTGCTACACACATGTGAGCGCGCTGTCCCAGACAAGCATGACCACGTAGTAGTCTTACAACAAAACACTACCGAGTTCTGGTTGGGAACCATCAACGAGGATATCGAAGTCCTTGCATAAGGCATGCTCTTAAGAAGGAACTTCTTCTCCTTGAACAAGTCATTCAGTGGCTTGGTGTACTAGGAGATACATATGGAATGGAGGTAGCGATCCTATCAAACCATAGCATACTTCGTACATGCATGACTAACTTGGATGATTTCAGCAGAAACAAAAACAATCTTTCTCGAACTCATGGCGGCAACTTGCACCAAATGCACGTGAATCAGAGAAAGTCACTTCTTTCATCCAACATATGCTTCATGAAAGGAACACAAAGGCATTGCTTACAAAGTTTCCAGCACTAGCTTTAATGTTCAACGCAAATCATGGAGATGATAATTATGTTGCCAATGGGCTCAATAACAATTCATCCACGTTTCCATATAAATGGAGTTCCACGATTAAGTGAACACGGTGATGGCATTGGTCAGACCAAAAGATGTAATTGTGTATGCTCGAGGGATCAACCACGAGTAAGACAACATTACAAACATCGTTGGTTCTGATTTGACTTGACGATAGCCCATACCCCAAGTCAAAGTTTTGACAAGGCAATAGATCCAACAACTGATCACGAGGACCAATCGATGGAGATATCATCTTTGTTCAACACACACACACAAGGATAACCCTTTGGAATGAACTAAGTTAGACAAGCTTTTATCTTCCAACTCTCCAAGTTGTTATTTGGCTTGACCAACTAGCTCAGGGGTATCCCACAGAACCTTGGAGAATGGGTGGTTTGGAAGAAAACCAACATGATCACGAACTCAACATAGTGGTCAGGTGACAACCTGGTAATACTTCCGAGAAGATATTCGGAACATCACGAACCACCGATGTGTCTCTAAGCTCGAGAACAATCTTTCTTTTCAGGGCAAGACGATATGATCAAATAAGCAAGGGATTGAATAATCCTAACTCATTGATCAAAGAGTACACCAGAATGAGGACTAGGTAGCACAATCTATCCTAGAACCGTGATTCGATATCCAACATGATAAGAAAGAGAGTATTGTCCATTAACTACCAAGAAACGGAGTTGCTAGGAGTATTGATTTCACACATCACGATTCACTTGTCGGCATTCCCGTTACAACAACACGGAACCGAGGAATGAACAATGATGGCAAGAAGTATCACTAAATAAAGAATTCATAAGAGGTGGTGCAATTCTCATGACATTCTTGATATAAGAATGGTAATACTCCAAGGTCGAATAGAATCAAAAGCTGGATTGGCATTTTAATCTGCGGAATACAACTACTTTGACCCAATCCTGGATATGGATGAGGTACTGGAGTTTGTTTCTCCTAGTCATTCCAGAATAGAATGGTTTGATGGACCCCAAGAATAATGGGCATCGATGAACGAATGCACACATACTCTTGACTATCAATTGATAGACGAAGGTCAGACATCAACTAAAGAGAACAACTCAAAGGAACATATAATTTTCTGAGTTGTGGATGCATGGATTAGCATGTCGAACAAGTTCAACATATTTCTTCCAGATAATCCATGCAGAGAGATAGGACTGGCAGAGTCACAATTATGAATGGAGAACTCCTCAAGAGTACTCTGATTGTGATCTTTTGGTTCAAGGAACTTCTGCCTTAATGGTTCATGGTATTTGGAAGAAGGAAATACCACAGACCTCGAGGACTGTCGCACTAATATCCTAAAGGAACTAGCAACACTATCAACATGAAGTAAGTAGGGTGAATCTCGGGTTCAAGAACACAGGAATAGAATGCCTACTAACTAAATGGCATCACGGGATGCTTTCGAGAATGATGGCCAGAATCATCACACTGGGAACACAAGACATGGCTATATTACTAGGTCATCCTCTATGACACCTAGGTTCATAATAATAGCTCGAACATATATGTCGAGGCAACAGAGTACCTCAACTCACCGATTAGTGTGGTGAAACTGGCCCAAGGAACATCGGTAACGAGAAGAGGGAATTTGCAAATGCTTCAGATTAGTTAGAAACCTGGGAGGACTCGGACATCATAGCGACTGTAAATGCTCAAAAAGATTAGAGATATCCTGCAAAATAGTGGCATGACCACTCAACATCACAATATCAAGGTTCCGAGATCAACTGTCAACACACGGAAGTAGTAGGAACAGAACTGAGGCTTGAGACCAACAATCCTAAGAGTCTACAGATTAGTAACACGTGATCCTGATAGAAAGACGAGAAGCCTAGTTCTTAATCCCCGTAGAAAAGAAGAGGCTGACTCAGATCAGAAGGGCATAAGGTATAAGGAGTAAATAGAGCCTTACGTTCCCTTCCCCAATCAATTCCCTTACATAACTAAAGCATTTCTAGACACAACTTCGACCAGTTTAGCTTGGTAATCCTACAGGCAGTCAGGCTCTGATACCAAAACTGTCAGGACCCCGATCCTAAGTCACACCGATCTAGCATGTAACACATCATATCACTTTGCAGCCTCATGCACACTATTTCCACGGGTGCCACCTTACCTTGCCCGGGACCGTTTGCGCCTTTTGGCTCACGTATATGATAGTGTCGCTAGCATCCATATGACAAAGAACCCAGGCCAACATGACTAGTCGTGAACCCAAAGTGGCACTAACTTACGGGGACAGACATACATGACCCAACCTCGAACGTGTCGGTCATCAGCGTGTGAATCCGGGCTGTAGCAATTGGGCTAACAGGACTCCGGGAACCCGGGCTGTAGTAGGCTAGCAGGACTCCGGAAGTCACCGCGTGACATTTCCCCGAAGGGAGAGACACAAGAACGAAGTGGGACGCATGCCGGCCAGTCTAGGTGTTCCGGAGCAGTAGTAACTGGGCTAGTAGGACTGCAGTAAACCGGGCTAGACTACCATGGCTCAGGGGAAGCACCAGACTAAATTTCCCCATAAGAGAGGCTACCAAGGATAGACAACTAGGTTGTCGGATCCCACACATACCAAGCATTTCAATCATACACACAATATGCTCGATATGTGTAAATACAACATGTCATCACAACAAAACTCTACGACTCAAAGTATTTACTCATTAGGCTCCGAAGAGCCAGATATTAAAACATGGGTCTCATGACCCAACATTCAGAGCATACAAGTCAAAGCACATGCGGAAGCTTAACATGTGTGAGTACAGACATCTAGAAATGAAAAAGGCTGAGAAGCCTGACTATCTACCAGATCCTGCAGAGGGCACAAGATCGTAACTGAGGTAACAAGCTAAACGTCGAAGTCCACGCGGAACTACTAGCGAGACTGAAGTCTCTCTAAAAAACATAAATTAAGCAAACATGAGTACAAATGTACCCAGCAAGACTTACATCAGAACTAGCTACATATGCATTGGTATCAACAAAGGGGTTGTGGAGTTTGACTGCAGCAAGCCAGCTTTGACTCAGTGACTATCCTAAACTATGACTACAAGTAACTCTTTTGAGGTGGCGCACATGAGTCCACATATTCACCATATCAATACACCACTATGGATGCGCCCCCGTCTCCCTACGAGAACGCCATCCATAGCACTCACGCTTATCTTGCACATTTTAGAGTATCCACATTCACTTGTCTATGAACTGTACAGGCAACCCAGAAGTCTTTTACCGTGGACGCGGCTATTCAAATAGACGATGTTAACCTTGCAGGGGTTTACTTCTTCACACATGCTCTCGCCACTTACCACCATGTACACGTCGTGTATCTCAGCAACCTTCAAGCGAAAGCCTGGCGAGGGAGTCGGCCACGACCTGACTAACCACACAAGTCTCTAGTCCAGGTTTATCGCCTATTCGGGTTCCATCCGCAAGGAGATCCGGCCGGGGTGTCGCTCACGGCCCCAAACGATGAGAGTAGGGTTCCCGAGGCACCAAACGGGCATCCCGGTACACCGTGCCTCGTGTCTCTACCGCATCATAGCCCACCCCTAGGGTCAGCGCTACGCACGGCCTCCAACACAATCCTACAAACACCGGAAACTAGTTGCTACTCCTGGACAGAGATCAAGGCGATTAATAAGTCGAGAGAGTCAATTAAGGATCCCAATGTGTGGTAGTAGCTGTTGATGGATCACAAATACAGAACTCAGTTCCTGAGGATGGTTTCAATGAGACAACCCACCATGTACTCCTACATGGCCTCTCACCGCTACCTTTACCAAATCGTGTTCACACACTTAGCTCACACATAGTAGGACATGTTCATCACCATTCCAATTCAGCCCCGACGAATCAGACCTGACTCAACTCTAAGCAGTAGCAGGCATGACAAACAAGCATGAATGAGTAGGCACAATAGGGCTCAGACAACTCCTACTCATGCTAGTGGGTTTGATCTATTTACTGTGCAATGACAGGTCATGCAGAGGAAAGAGGTTCAACTACCGCAACATGTAGCAGTTGAATCGTTGTTGTCCTAATGAAGTAAAAGAGAGAAGGAGCGAGAGAGTGGGATTGTATCGGAATGAACAAGGGGTTTTTGCTTTCCTAGCACTTCTGAAGATAGTAATAGCTCTTCATCGGTGTCATCGAACTCATCGCCGGATCAACGTCTACTGAGGGGGAACAACTACCTGCAACAGAGAAGAAACACAATGAATGCAATGCAACAATATGATGCATGAACATGACATGGCAATATGATGTGATTTGTGAGGGAGTCCTGGATTAGTGTCACGACCGGATTTTTGGGATAATTATTTCCCAGAAAAACGGCCTTTGTGCTCACCAGCCCCAGGATTACTGTTAGCTGATGAGGCACCAACTTGATACAAGAATCCCAAGCGAGGTACAAAAATATGTAGTACAAGACCATTGAGGCCTAGGAGTACAACACTTGGTTTTCTGATGGTAGAGGGCGGAAGCGGTTGGAATACATCGGCGTCTATGGGGCTCCATTACCCAAAAGAACAGCTGACCAGGATAACTCCTATCTTCGCGAGGCTGCAAGAGTCAACACATAGGTTCCGAGGTTGCCACCGCGAGGCTTATCTCCCAGCAAGGAATCTGGCCAAGACAATAGCCAGGGACAAGCCAGTGAGTACGTTTGAATGTACTCGCAATCATTAAGAACACGGGTATAATATAATAAGGGACAATCATGCTCCGAAGGAAATTTTGATCCCAACGTCTGTCACGAAATATATGAAAAACCATGATGCACACATGTGGTTAAAATAATCCAAAGTAAAATACTGGGTGCCAAACGAGGGTCTGAATGACTCCTCGAGAGGAAACTGCAAGAATAGTAATACCTGTGCCAAACAAGTGTCTGAATGAGTCCTCGAGAGGAAACTGCAGAATAATAATGCCACAGTCGGGCGTCTGAGCGACACCACATAAATGGCTTACAAGAGAATAATCACAGTGGATATCCAGGAGGTAGAACCATCCCAGGGATACCCAAAAAAAATACATAATATAAATGGTTAGTCCATAATAATAAAGATCATAATCCATATGTGCCACAATCATAAACAATATTTAGTTCAGTCGTTTCTCCATCCGAAAACCGATATTTTGGTCTAGTCAAGCCGTATCTCCATCCGAATACCGTCAGCGAGTCCTAGCTAAATCGTTCTCCATCCGGATACCGTTACTGAGTTCTAGTTAAATCGTTCTCCATCCGAATACCATTAGCGAGTCCTAGCTAAATCGTTCTCCATCCGGATACCGTTACTGAGTTCTAGTTAAATTGTTCTCCATCCGAATACCGTTACTAGACTCAACTCAGACTGTGGTCTTTACTCAAGAACATGACTGTCCAACAGGATATATCCTCTGCATAGGGGGTACTATTTTCCCACGAGTAACGGATTTATTTAGTCCATCGGGACTAATTCCGCCTATGGTCTTTTAATTGAAAACACGCCTGACCTGCACACACCAGCTTAACTCACCGGTGTCTGGAATCACCCACGACACCTGCCAAGCAAAACTCTAAGTGGGGAGGCTACAACCTCGACGTAGCATGGGATCACAAAATTTATAACGCGCGCACACTAGGGGAGCAACCCCCCTCGGCTCCAACCGGAAACACCCATGCCCCCGGACAAGGTGGCATGCCTACCGGTGGCCTCCGGTATCTTCCACCATGGCCTCTCTGTACGGTGTGTGCTTTGGTAAGGGGTTGACAACTTACTGAACCATACCCTGTCTGTGACAGGGACAAGTGGTGGTACCAACAAATAGGGAAGCTACTGATCAAGACTCGACCTACGACCGACTCAGGTGGTCCAAGCATACTCCAACAATATTACCATTTATGAAATAAATCACCACTCCTCAAGCCTCACCATGCCATATCGGACATACCCGTCTCGACGAGGGACTAGGGACAAGCTCGTGTCTACCCAAGACCACGACTTTCCCGGCTTCCTTCCGGTATGCATGAGGAGCTCACGAGGATGATGCAAATCACTAATGTATCCATTGCTGACCACAAAATATCTCCAAAGTGTACTCATGTACAAGACCTCATCGTTACATGGGAATAACTCATACTCCAAGCCAAAAGGTGTTGTAATCGTGTCAGAACACCACCACAAAGTATTATGCCAGAGTTCAGAAATGCTTGCCTTCAAGAGTATGCAAAGGATGCACTTTTTAAAAGCTCTCCCCTTTTCTCCAAAAATCCTATTTTGCAAAATATCCAAATAACAAATATTACAAACACAGTACCAAAAGTTGTCTCAAATATTTTTAAACAAAATCTTAAAATAAACTAGATGGAATTTGAGAGAGGTAGGAAAAAGAATCAACTCATTTGGAGTTTTATTTTAAAAGTTATAGCTGGTCAAAGTCTGGTCAAAACTCTGTTTATTCAAATCAGAAAAAGGAAAACGCTTCGAGGGGAATACGTCTTCGCAGAAGAGGAAACGTACACGGTGTTTTGCGCCATCACTTAACCAGAGAGGGCGGACGTGCGGGTCACTGACAGTGGGTCCATAGGGCCCACTGGTCAGGTTTGACCGTTCTTTCCTCCTTCTCCTCTCTTCTACCCGACGGGAGCGGGGCTCCGGCGATCGCTGTTGGCGAACGGCAGCGCCTCACGGGCATCCAAGAGCGGGGATGGAAAGGCCAGACCAAGGCGGTCCTCTGGGTGGTCGCTGGGCCGTTGGAGGTGGGAGGAGTCGCCGGCGGCGAGCTCCGCGGCGGAGGGGGCTACGGTGGCGAAGTGATCTTTGGGCTCCGGTGATCTCCGATCGAGCTTGGGTAGTTGGGCAGCTCCGCATGGACCAGAGGAAACTACTGGTGGCGTTGGTTGGGCGAAAGGGCGGCTGGTTGCGACGAATCGCATCGGAGCTTGGCGGCGGCCGAACTGGCCGGAGTTGAGGAAGATGGCCACTACGTGTCGATCTACTGCGTGGGAAGCTCTACGGGGGAAGTCTGATGTTGCCTGAAGTCTTGAACGAGCTCGGGGACCCTTTATATAGGCGCTCGAGGTTGGACCGCGGCGGCAGAAGATAAGGTCGCCCGCGACAGCCGTTTCTGTAGCTGCAGGGCGTCGTGGCGGCGACGAGCGCGTTCCGACAAGCGTGAGGATAAGCACGAGCTATTCACAGGGGCAGCTGGCGCGCTGGGGTGGTTTGGGCGGTGCCGAACATGGCAGAGGCCGCTGCCGACGCCGGCGTGCCGCCAAGGGCGCTGCCAGCGGCGCTCCAGGGCGCCAGCGATGCCGTGGAGCAGGGAGCGGCTAGTGCGCGGTTCAGCGATGCAGTTGGGGCCAGGGACGGGTCGCGTCGAGTGCGGCAGTGCGGCGTGTCGGCTCAGTGCGCGCGCGTGCAAAACGTGCGCTCTGGGCGCGCCCAGAGCACGCACGGCACCTGCTCGACGAAATGCCAGTGTGGTCTAGAGCGCGAGGGTGGAGCTGGCACTGCACAGGCTGGAGGTAGGGGTAGCAAAGCACTCAGTGGACATGGTTGCTGGGTCATTGGAGCAAGTTCACAGTGCAAAACAGAAAACATGCCTCAAGCTGACTGTGTACACCAAGTGTTCGACAGAATGCCAAGTGCGCTTAGGCAACTCTTGGAGTGGCCAAAATCTCCAGATCAGGGTCTCTTTAGATGCAGGGGATGGTGGTAAGATCACTTGGGCAAAACCTGAAACTTGTTAGTGCAAGCTTTGCAAAACTCCAGTTTTGGACAGAAAGGAAAAGGGTTTAAAGCATGCACTTCAAAACCTCCAATGAGCCCAATCTCCTGGACTTAAGAGTTTGGTAGGGAGGGCTACAAGTAGGAAAAAGCTCAGGGTTACTAGAGCAAAGAAAAATAAGGTTGCAGTACAAATCACCAAATTGGGCCAGAATGCAAAAGAGGTTGATCCTCTCAAATTTTTCAAAGAACATCACTGGGTTATTGCTTGAAGATGAATTGTATGCATCCACTGACATCTCCAAACACTTGGAAGAATTTTTAAAGAAATATTTAAATGGGTTGTAGTGTAAAAGTGCCCACTGGACCAGATTGGAAAAGTTGGTGTAGAGCTCAAAATCCCCAATGGCCAAAAGGCATTTTCTGCATAAAAGTGATGTGGAAACATCACAGGTCATCCCCAAAATTTGGTGGAAATTTTGAATGCATTTGTCAAAAGGTTGTAGTGCAAAACAGGCTCCAAATGCAAAAGAAATCATTTTAAAGTAATAAAGCTTTGGGAAAATAAATCTTGCAAATTTAAAACCACAGATAAAGAATTTGTTTTATCATAGAGAGTATTTAAGTTCAACAATACCTTTTGAAAGTTTTCCACTAGAAGTAAAATTCACAATGACAGAAGGGTAATACTTGACAAATGGAAAAGTTTTATTTCCAGGCAAAACTTTTAATAAACAAAACAGGGTCAAAAATTTTGGGTGTTACAATTAGGGGGTCCTCGGACAGCCGGACTATATACTTTGGCCGGACTATTGGACTATGAAGATACAAGATTGAAGACTTCGTCCCGTGTCCGGGTGGGACTCTCCTTTGCGTGGAAGGCAAGCATGGCAATTCGGATATGTAGATCTCCTGCCTTGTAACCGACTCTGTGTAACCCTAGCCCCCTCCGGTGTCTATATAAACCGGAGGGTTAGGTCCGTAGGACAACAACAATCATAATCATAGGCTAGCTTCTAGGGTTTAGCCTCTATGATATCGTGGTAGATCAACTCTTGTAATACTGATATCATCAAGATCAATCAAGCAGGAAGTAGGGTATTACCTCCATCGAGAGGGCCCGAACCTGGGTAAACATTGTGTCCCCCGCCTCCTGTTACCATCCACCTTATACGCATAGTTCGGGACCCCCTACCCGAGATCCGCCGGTTTTGACACCGACATTGGTGCTTTCATTGAGAGTTCCACTGTGTCGTCGCGTAAAGGCTTGATGGCTCCTTCGATCATCGGCAACGATGCGAACCAGGGTGAGGTTTTCCTCCCCGGACAGATCTTCCTATTCGGCGGCTTCGTACTGCGGGCCAACTCGCTTGGCCATCTGGAGCAGATCGAGAGCTACGCCCCTGGCCATCAGGTCAGGTTTGGAAGCTTGAACTATACTGCCGACATCCGCGGAGACTTGATCTTCACCTCCTATGAGGCCTGTGTTGCCGGACCCTTGGATTCGTCCCGGCCACGGGCTCCGAACCGCCTGCGTCCGTGCCTATCAAATCTCATTGGGTGCTGATCATGGAGTTTACCTCCACGGATATCTTTCAGCACTCGCCTTTGGGCGACGTGCTAAATTCATTGAGGTATCTCTCCTTGTCAGGAGACCCTTGGCCGAACTATGTCTGGCTTGAGTGGGAAGCGGACGACGAAGAAATTCATTCCCCACCCGCCACCCACTTAATAGCCACTGTCGACGACTTAACCGACATGCTCAATTTCGACTCCGAAGACATCGACGGTATGGACGACGATGCAGGAAAAGAACAGGAACCACCGCCCACAGGGCGCTGGACTGCCACCTCATTATATGATATATACATGGTGGACACCCCCAAAGAAAGCGATGGCAATAAGGCAACGGAGGATAATCCCCTAGAGAAGCAATCTAAGCACCGGCGTCACCGGCGCCGCTCTAAGCCCCGCCATAGCAAAAGCAGCGATATCGACACAAGAGACAATAACGCTGCGGATAGTGCCGAAGACGAAGACAATCCCCTCCAGCCAGGATTCGAGCGGGAAGATGGGCAAGCTAGCCCTAAGGAACAGGCAGCAGACGGAGAATCAGAGGATGACAATTACGTGCCCCTCTCCGAAGACGAGGTGATCCTCGGCGGCGAAGAATTTATAGTGCCTGAGGATCCCGTCGAGCAGGAGCGCTTCAAGCGCTGGCTTATAGCCACAGGAAAAAGCCTGAAGAAAACGCACCAGCAGCTTCAAGCTGACCAAGATCTGCTAGCGGATAGATGGACTGAGGTCCTGGCAGCCGAGGAATACGAACTCGAGCGCCCAACCAAAAGTTACCCAAAGAGCAGGTTGCTACCCCAACTCGAGGAGGAACCATTAAAGCCTGCACTACCAGCATATGATGCGGCTGACTGGCCACCTCGTGGCCAAGACAAAGCGGCATATCAGCCCGAAGTCCAGCCCGCACCCCGTCGCCAGTCAAACAAAAACACCAAGGCCCGGGGCAACATGCAGGACCTGCGAGACGTATTGGAAAACAAAGCAGGACATACAAGATCGATCTACGGATCACGGGGGCGCGCCCCAACGCGTGACGACGACCGTCACGCTGGATATACTAAAAGCAAATCCGGCCGGGCCGAATAGAGCAAACAAGACTCGTATGAACTGCGTCGTGACATAGCCCGGCACAGAGGCGCCGCACACCCCCTATGCTTCACTTATGAAGTAATGGATCAAGAATTCCCAGGAGGATTTAAACCCGTGAACATTGAATCATATGATGGTACAACAGACCCCGCGGTATGGATTGAAGATTTCCTCCTCCACATCCACATGGCCCGCGGTGACGATCTACATGCCATCAAGTACCTCCCACTAAAACTCAAAGGGCCGGCTCGGCATTGGCTGAATAGCCTGCCGGCAAACTCCATTGGTAGTTGGGAGAATTTGGAAGACGCATTCCTTGACAACTTCCAGGGCACTTATGTGCGACCACCGGATGCTGATGACTTGAGTCACATAACCCAACAGCCAGGGGAATCAGCTAGGAAATTCTGGACTCGGTTCCTAACTAAAAAGAACCAAATTGTCGACTATCCGGACGCCGAGGCCTTAGCGGCATTTAAGCATAACATCTGCGACGAGTGGCTCGCCCGACACCTCGGCCAAGAGAAGCCGAAGTCCATGGCAGCCCTCACGACACTCATGACCCGCTTTTGTGCGGGCGAGGACAACTGGCTGGCTCGCAGCAACAACACATCAAGAAATCTTGGCAATTCAGATGCCAAAGATAGCAACGGCAGGCCATGTCGCAATAGACACAAGCGCCGCAACAACGGCGACAACGCCGAAGACACGGTAGTCAATGCCGAATTCCGTGGCTCTAAATACGGTCAGTGGAAAAAGCTGTTCAAAAGAAGCAATCCGGGCCCGTCCAGTTTGGACCGCATACTCGATCGCTCGTGTCAAATTCACGGCACCCCTGATAAACCAGCCAACCACACCAACAGAGAATGCTGGGTGTTCAAACAGGCCGGCAAGTTGAATGCCGAAAACAAGGAAAAGGGGCTGCATAGCGACGACGAGGAGGAGCCCCAGCCGCCGAACACGGGAGGACAGAAGAAATTTCCTCCCCAAGTGAAAACGGTGAACATGATATACGCAACCCATATTCCCAAGCGGGAACGGAAGCGTGCACTAAGGGACATCTATGCGATGGAGCTAGTCGCCCCAAAGTTCAACCCATGGTCTTCTTGTCCGATCACTTTCGATCGCAGGGACCACCCCACCAGTATCCGTCATGGCGGTTCTACCGCGTTGGTTCTTGACCCCATCATTGACGGATTTCACCTCACCCGAGTCCTTATGGACGGTGGCAGCAGCCTGAACCTGCTCTATCAGGATACACTGCGCAAATTGGGTATCGACCCCTCGAGGATCAAACCCACAAAAACCACCTTTAAATGTGTCATACCAGGTGTAGAGGCCTGTTGCACGAACTCAATCACACTGGAAGTGGTCTTCGGATCTCCGGACAACTTCCGAAGCGAGTAGTTAATCTTCGATATCGTCCCCTTGCGCAGTGGCTATCACGCACTGCTCGGACGAATCGCATTCGCCAGATTCAATGCGGTACGGCATTATGCATACCTCAAGCACAAAATGCCATGACCTCGCGGGGTTATAACAGTTAATGGAAACACAGAACGCTCGCTCCGTACGGAGGAGCACACTGCGGCCCTCGCAGCAGAAGTGCAAAGTAGCCTTCTGAGACAAACCGCCAATTCGGCGATAAACCCCCGGACACCTTCAAGCGAGTGCGGAGTACACTGCAACAGGATCGCCCGGCACGTTCAGAGCTCGCCTAGCAATTCGACCTCCGTCATAGTCCCAGTCAAGCGGCGAAATTTGCGCCGCGCGTACATAATTACGCACTCAAGATACAATGGGCATAGGCGGAGGCATGACTATGGCACGGCCCACAATGCGGCTCAACCGCCTCAGGGCCTGTATATCTTTATCATTTTCTCTCTTTCAGGACCCTATTCTCTGGAAGCCCTTTCCGATAGCCTGATTATCAGACCCATTACGGGAAGGAAATACCAAGAAAGCAAGAAGCTCTGACGTACAAGGGAATCCCCAAGTGGTCTCTGATAACGATCGCTATACCTGTTTTACATACCCATACGCAGCTTGCCCTTGGATAGGACATGTCAAATAGTCCTATTTTTTTGCTTATTACACTACTTGTATACATACGCTGTGACGTATCATTTAAATAACAATGTACAGCGTTAGCTTATTATTACATTTCTTCATCTTTTTCCTTGTCTGCTTATTTACGACAAATTGCACCCGTACATTCTGGTACGTCCAGTGGGCCAGGGGCTTCAGTGTACCCCATAACACAACAAGAAAAGTCCGAACACTTTCGACAGTGCGGCACCCCGAACTTATAGCATTATATGCATCAGCTCCGAATCATGTCTTGGGTCAATAGTTGGGTTTGCCCAGCTCCCATGTTTTGGTGCCTTACGATCCGCTATATCGGCTAAGGTAGCACTGGGAGAACTACTGCGATTGTGTCCCGGTTCTTCCGGACGAGCACCTCAGTAGAGAAAGCCGAAAACTGACTGTCATGATGCAGCGAGAGCTGGTCGCTGTTCGAGAGGTCTCAAATCCTTAAAGATTTTTTCCGCTTCGGGCGAGGAATCGGCCTTGTACGATTTCGGCGTATATAGCGCCCCAAGTTCGGCCTTCCGAATACTAGGGGCTTCGCCAAAATTTAAAATTGTAGACTTCTATGGCTAAGTGAGGGTGATAAAGCTGTATAGTCCGATTGCCTTGTTCGCTGCGCTAAACACCTCCTTAAAGGACCAATTTTTTTGGATAAAGAGTGTTTAAGATCTATCCCGAACACCTCAGTACTAGTTACATGGGGGCAGAAGCCGACGACTAGCCATCTCTCAGATTTTATAAACGTTCGCACAGAAGGTAATATTTTAAATCAACAAGCTTTATATAGCGCACATGAACCCGTTTTCATATTACAGGATCATATGAGTATATTCATTCAAATATTACATCCTTAGCACATTCCTCCGCCACAAGGCGAGCACCCTTCAGGATACTGTCATAACACTTTTCGGGGTGGCGATGCTCCTTGCCCTCCAGTGGCCCCTCCTTCACCAGCTTTCGGCATCCATCTTTGCCCAGTGCACTTTCGCACGGGCAAAGGCCCGGCGCGCACCTTCAATGCAGACGGACCGCTTTATGACTTCAAACCGTGGGCAGGCATTCACAAGACACTTTACCAGGCCGAAGTAGCTGCCAGGAAGGGGCTCGCCAGGCCACATCTGGACTATGAGACCCTTCATGGCCAGTTCAGCCGTCTTGTGAAGCTCGACCAGTTGCTTCAGCTGGTCGCTCAAGGACATTGGATGTTCGGTCCCAGTATACTGAGACCAGAACAACTTCTCCGTCGAGCTCCCTTCCTCAGCCCGGTAGAACTCCGCGGCATCCAATACGCTGCTGTGTAGATCTGCGAACGCTCCT
This sequence comes from Triticum aestivum, assembly GCF_018294505.1. Taxonomy (NCBI): domain Eukaryota; kingdom Viridiplantae; phylum Streptophyta; class Magnoliopsida; order Poales; family Poaceae; genus Triticum; species Triticum aestivum. Next base: position 563,333,679 of record NC_057802.1, read on the forward strand.
GGAGAGCTCCGAATTCGGGTAAGTAAAAGGAAAGTTTCCTTCACATGCTTGCTTTGCATAATGAATGCCTTACCCGCCGCTATCTTCTTGACCTCCTGAATCTCCTGGAGGGCCTTTTGGGGTTCGGCCTTGGCATGTTGTGCGTTCTCGAGGGCCTTCGCAAGCTCGGACCCCTGGGTCTTAGAGTCACGCTCAAATGACTCGTATTTCTTGACAAAATCCTGGAGCTCTTGCTAAACCTCGCCGACTCAGGCCTCTTGCTTCTCGCGCTCGGTGCGCTCCTTGGCCACTTTGTCTTCGGCCTCGGACAGCGCCTTCTTCAGGGCCGCCACTTCGGTCGTGGCCCCTAGCAAAATTCATGACAACCTTCTTTTTTATTTATCAATATACGGACGGGGTATCACTTACCTTTGTTCTCTTCGAGCTGCCTCTTGGTAAGGCCGAGCTCTTCCTTGGACCACTCAAGGTCCCGCTTCAGTCCAGAAACCTCCGCAGTACGAGCGGCAGCGGCCAGCAGCGAAGCCCAATGCTTTTTCACATAGACATATTCTGATTAGACTCCTGTGATTATTATTTGATCCTCTGTTCGGCCTTTCTTTGCGAACACCAAACAGAGCATCAGGGGCTACTGTCCATGCTGTAACATTTTCTCATAATTCGATTACTTACCTCAAAGCCTGTTAGGAGGCTCGCACAGTGTCACGACCGGTTTTCCAATAAAAATATTTATTGAGAAACCGATCCCTTTTACAGACCAGTAGAGAAGAATCCTTCTCACTGGTAGACAATTTCTTAATCACAGAAGAAAAACCAGGAGTACTAAATATAATACAAGGTTGAGCGGAGACTGCTCAACAATTTATTACAAGCACGCCGATATTACACATAAAGGCGGATATGGTGGCATAACTACTGACTCACAATAAAAGAGGTGGTGGATATGTCACAGTGAAGTGGGTGACATGACTCCTGAATCTAAACAGCTCATCGAGCGTCAGAGTGAAGCTCGAGGATTCTTATTGTGGGTGGCGGAAGCGTATATAATACAAGTGACCAAAATCCAGGATCGCACGGGACTGACTGGGACTCCGCTAGGCGTCGGACTCACTATCAAACTCTTCATCCGTGAGATCGCCTTCGTCAACATCTGGCCAAATCAACAAGCCAGGTGAGTACTATGAAAGTACTCGCAAGACAGTTTGGACATAAGATATAACAAATGCAAACATGATGCATATGAACAGATTAATAGTGCGCACTCAGACAATAAAAATAGCTATGCATGGGAAATAAAAAGGAAATCGGGCGGTAGTCCTCCCGAAATCCCAATGTAATACTGAAGGCCAATTGAGTGTCTGAATGACTCCTCGAAAGGATACAAATAAAATAACAATGCCGCAGTCAGGCGTCAAGGCGACACCACATAAAGGGCTTATAATGGAATATAAATGACAGTGCGTGCCACAGTCGGACGTCTGAGCGACATCACATAAAGGGCTTATATCAAATGTAAATAACGAGCGTGCCACAGTCGGATGTCTGAGCGACATCACATGAAGGGCTTATATCAAAAGTAAATAACGAGAGTGCCATAGTCGAACGTCTGAGCGACATCACATAAAGGGCTTATATCAAAAGTAAATGACGAGAGTGCCACAGTCGGACGTCTGAGCGACATCACAAAAAGGGCTTATATCGAAAGTAAAAGATGAGAGTGCCACAGTCGGACGTCTGAGCGACATCACATAAAGGGCTTATATCGAAAGTAAATAACAAGAATGCCACAGTCGGACGTTTGAGCGACATCACAAAAAGGGCTTATATTTCATAACTCAATATTTCAGTAGCTCATGAAGTTAATTCATTTCATGGAATTACTCAGGTACGAACTAACAGAAAGGTTAGTCCATCCACAGGAATAACGTTCAACCGGGTTTACCACTCAAGCTTGTTCACCGGGGATTTCCACGGAAACTGACACAGGGACTGACATGGATATGGATATGTTGGCCACGGTCTTTGACCATGGACACGATGACTCGGAAGGATTTGACTCTGCAGAGCTTGTACTATTTAACCACAGCCAACGGATTTCAGTAGTCACAGGGGACTAGTTCCGTTTACGGTGTTTTAGGAGAAACACATCTAACCAGTACACACCCATTCAACATTCCGTTGCCAGGAATCACCCCAAGCAACGTTCAAGAAAAACCTTGAGACGGGGAGGCTACAACCTCGCGTAGCATGGGATCAAATTTATACCGCGCGCTCTAAGGGGTGCCCCCGTCTCGGTCCCAACCGGAAACACCCATGCCCCCTGACCGGATGACTGGCTTTAATCCAGGGCCGTGGAACCCTCATCCCGGCCCCTCTATTTGGTGTGTACAAGGAAAGAGGTTAGCAACTTACTAAACCGTATTCTTTGCAGAAAACATGTGGCAGCACGAAAGGGGAAGGACGGTAACGTGGCTCAGTCCACGTAAACGTCGGAGTTTATCGGATGACGTAAGACTGGCATGCTACAACAATACCATCTTACTACCTTTCATGTCACCACATGATCAGGTCATCTCTCATCAAAGATCATAGTAACTTCGAAGCACACGGTTAGTTGCCTTGCATGCAACGTAATACTCACCTATGCTCATATGCCATGCACAAACTATTCAAGCAAACATGCAAAACACTCATCATGTCAAAGGTTCAAACATGCTTGCCTGGTTCGGAGAAGTCGGAGTCTAGCTCGGCGAAGTTCGCGGCTCCGTCACCTCCGTACATGTGTACATCTGTTACGTTGGCTGGTGGTTTCCAGTCAAGTATGGCTTTGACTTTTTCTGGATCTACGGCCACGCCTTCTTGGGTCAGTATATGGCCTAGAAAACCAACTTGTCTTAGCAAAAATTCACACTTGCTAAATTTGGCGTACAATTGATGTTTCCTTAATTCTCCCAATACAATTCTGAGATGTTCAGCATGTTCTTCTGGTGTCCTTGAATATACCAGAATATCGTCAATGAATACCACAACAAATTTGTCCATAAATTTCATAAACACTTTGTTCATGAGGTGGACAAAATATGCGGGGGCGTTCGTCAGTCCAAATGGCATCACTGTGAACTCATATAATCCGTATCTGGAGGTGAATGCTATCTTAGGGATATCTTCTGTCCGTACTTTTAATTGATGATATCTCGATCTTAAATCAATCTTTGAGAACACCTTGGCTTGGGCGAGCTGGTCAAACAAATCATTTATCCGTGGCATTGGATATTTGTTTTTGATGGTGACCATATTGAGAGCTCGATAGTCTATACACAATCTCAGTGTCCCATCCTTTTTCTTGGCGAATAATACTGGTAAACCCCAAGGTGAGGAGCTGGCTCGAATAAATCCTTTGTCCAGTAATTCCTTTATTTGCTTCTTCAATTCTACCAACTCGGAGGGTGCCATTCTATAAGGTTTCTTATAAATGGGGGTGGTGCCAGGTGCTAGTTCAGTGCTGAACTCTATCTCTCGGTCTGGTGGCATGCCTGGTAGTTCTTCAGGAAATACATCGGGAAACTCACAAACCACTGGAACTTTTCTCAATTCTGAAATGTCCACCTTGTTCAACTTTGGTTGCCGTGACCGTGGTTTCTCTTGAGCTGTAACTTTTATTGTCTTGCCGTGATGGTGAGTGAGGATTACAGTCCGATTGAAACAGTCAATAAATCCCTTGTTGGTGGTTAACCAGTCCATTCTTAGGATAACATCCAGTCCTTTATTTTCCAACACGATGAGATTTGCCTGAAACTTTTGTCCTTCAAACTCAATAATCACTCCTTGGCAGTAACTCTGAGTGATCTGCTTATTCCCGGGGGACTTGATGATCATAGACTTTTCCAAAGAAAGTATCGGAAAACCATGTTGCAAAACAAAACTCTTCGAAATGAACGAGTGAGAAGCTCCAGAATCAAACAAAACCGTGGCAGGTATTGTGTTGACAGGGAACGTACCGAGTACGATGTCTGGGGCATTCTGTGCTTCTTCCTTGGTCACATGGTTCAGGTGACCCTTCCTGTGATTGTTGTTGGGATTGAAATTGTTATGCTTGGGGGCTGGATTATTCCCACCATTGTTCGGCTTGGGGGCCGAGTTCCTCGTCTTTGGGCACTGCTTGGCATAGTGACCTTCCTCTCCACAAGCATAGCAAGTGACACCTGGGCGGTACGTGAAGTCCTTGTCCCTTGAATGAAACTGTCTGGTTGGCCTTAGAGCAGTAGTCGTGGATTTTCTCGCTTCATTCCTCTGAACATTAGTCTTGCTCCGGTTGTTGCGAGCAAGAGTCGTCTTGTCCCTTTTTCGCTTACGAATATCCTCTAGACTGCGGCGCTCATTCTCCAACGTAATGGCCTTGTCGACCAGAGTTTTGAAATCTGGGAAAGTGTGTACGACCAGTTGGCATTTTAGTGCTGGTGCCAGGCCGTCCAATTTTTTTTCCATCCTTTTGTTCTCAGTCATATGCTCATCGTAGGCATAACGAGATAGCTGGGTAACTGACTGTTGTATTCCGTCACTGTCATGCCTCTCTGCTTCAGGTCATCAAACTCCCTTTTCTTGATTTTTATAATGCTCCTGGGGATGTGCGCCCCACGGAAACCTTCCTTAAACTCTTCCCAGGTGATGTTATGTTCACTGGGGTGCATGTGTAGGAAATTTTCCCACCATGCAGCAGCTGCTCCAGTGAGGTAGTGAGGTGCATAAAGCACCTTCTCATGATCTGAACATTGCGCAATAATCAATTTTCTTTCGATGTCTCGAAGCCAATCATCGGCTTCAAGCGGCCTATCAGTGTGAGAAAACGTTGGAGGACGTGTCTTCTGTAGTTCAGACAACTTGGAGTGCGGTTGGTATGGCTCACGGTGATTTCCCATATTGATGACGTGATTCATCATTTCTTGGTATTGCTGTTGGCTTTGTTCGAAAAGGCGGCATACTTGAGATAAGGCTGCCTCGCTGTCCTGTTGCCTAGACTGCCCCTGTGTGAAGTTGTTGCTTGTCTGTGTTCCATAAACTTCTTCCGGTGGATTTGGCATGGAATGAGTCCACGGACGAGACATTTTCCACTGTGGGGTATTATTTTGCAAAACTCATGAGAAGAACTGTGTGGCACAAAAAATTTTGCAAAGGAAATTTTTTTAAAAGACCTCAAGATTTTTCAAGAAAATATTTGATTGCGCACGGAGAAGGACTGCTCAGTACATACTTTACACGCGATACGCAGACATACGATACATCACTCAGGATGTGCGTACACAATCCTGACATGTTATTAAGGCTAGCACACTCCTCCGGGATCCTACATGATGCGCACACAACTACTACAAACTTATGTACATATAAAACATATCATACATGCAGACACATCGCGCGGCTACTAGGCGCACTCAGTCGGAGATGGTGAAGATGTCCTTCCCCCTACCGAGGGTAAGACCCAGCGGTGCAGGAGACTCAACCTCCACCTCCTCCCTAATAGGCTCCAGGCGTGTAGCACTGCGCTGAGGAGATGGCGCGGGTGCGACTTGCGGTGGTGTGGGTGCGGCAGGCGGTGCAGCTCTGACTGGAGTAGGAGCAATGACCTGGTCGAACTCCTCAGTGGTAGGCAGACGGCGAGCGGTGGCCAAAATGGCAGGTGAATAGGATGCTGAGGACGAGACGAACGTCAGTGGCGGTGCCATGTGGAGAAGCTCCCTCCTGTTGGCAGAACAGCCCCGAACTAAGTCCATGCGGGCAGCCACAAGATCGTCCACGAGGATGTCGAAAGCTGCCTCCAGAGCTTTGAGATACTCAACAAGCATCTCGATAGCTTCATCTCGCTCTCCCCTATGGTAGGCGAATGCATAGTGACAAGTATATGGCACATGGCATGGGAGGTAGCGGTAGCGACGAGTCTTCATCATAGGAAGAATATCCCGAAGGCGAGCTATCGCCTCACGGGCGGCCATCTGCATGGCATGCCTCTCCGTAGGCATGGCCCTTCCCACAAAACGGAAGTGGCGAGATGCAGAACGTCCTCCCTTGAATTGCACCACGGCCTGGTGCATAGACACGTCGTCGCTGAGCTTGTGCTGGTAAAGCGTGAACTCCGGACGAGTCGCTGGCCCGATCGTGAGCTTGGTGATGGAGACGAGGAGTTTGACAAACCCCTCGGGCACATTAGTGAACACCCGAGTCTCGCAGTCGCTGCCAGCCATCTACAAAAGTAGGCAAAAATTCTGAGTAGTCAAATCATAAATTTATGATGACCAACAGAAAATAGCTACATTTGTAAAATGCTGAAAAAGCGCTAAAAACGCTAATAACCGATTAGAGATCGCACCTACTGGCTTCCTACAGTCAGCCTAGCTCTGATAGCAAGCTTGTCACGACCGGTTTTCCAATAAACATATTTATTGAGAAACCGATCTCTTTTACGGACCAGTAGAGAAGAATCCTTCTCACTGGTAGACAATTTCTTGATCACAGAAGAAAAACCAGGAGTACTAAATATAATACAAGGTTGAGCGGAGACTGCTCAACAATTTATTACAAGCACGCCGATATTACACATAAAGGCGGATATGGTGGCATAACTACTGACTCACAATAAAAGCGGTGGTGGATATGTCACAGTGAAGTGGGTGACATGACTCCTGAATCTAACAGCTCATCGAACGTTGGAGTGAAGCTCGAGGATTCTTATTGTGGGTGGCGGAAGCGTATATAATACAAGTGACCAAAATCCAGGATCGCACGGGACTGACTGGGACTCCGCTAGGCGTCGGACTCACTATCAAACTCTTCATCCGTGAGATCGCCTTCGTCAACATCTGGCCAAATCAACAAGCCAGGTGAGTACTATGAAAGTACTCGCAAGACAGTTTGGACATAAGATATAACAAATGCAAACATGATGCATATGAACAGATTAATAGTGCGCACTCAGACAATAAAAATAGCTATGCATGGGAAATAAAAAGGAAATCGGGCGGTAGTCCTCCCGAAATCCCAATGTAATACTGAAGGCCAATTGAGTGTCTGAATGACTCCTCGAAAGGATACAAATAAAATAACAATGCCGCAGTCAGGCGTCAAGGCGACACCACATAAAGGGCTTATAATGGAATATAAATGACAGTGCGTGCCACAGTCGGACGTCTGAGCGACATCACATAAAGGGCTTATATCAAATGTAAATAACGAGCGTGCCACAGTCGGATGTCTGAGCGACATCACATGAAGGGCTTATATCAAAAGTAAATAACGAGAGTGCCATAGTCGAACGTCTGAGCGACATCACATAAAGGGCTTATATCAAAAGTAAATGACGAGAGTGCCACAGTCGGACGTCTGAGCGACATCACAAAAAGGGCTTATATCGAAAGTAAAAGACGAGAGTGCCACAGTCGGACGTCTGAGCGACATCACATAAAGGGCTTATATCGAAAGTAAATAACAAGAATGCCACAGTCGGACGTTTGAGCGACATCACAAAAAGGGCTTATATTTCATAACTCAATATTTCAGTAGCTCATGAAGTTAATTCATTTCATGGAATTACTCAGGTACGAACTAACAGAAAGGTTAGTCCATCCACAGGAATAACGTTCAACCGGGTTTACCACTCAAGCTTGTTCACCGGGGATTTCCACGGAAACTGACACAGGGACTGACATGGATATGGATATGTTGGCCACGGTCTTTGACCATGGACACGATGACTCGGAAGGATTTGACTCTGCAGAGCTTGTACTATTTAACCACAGCCAACGGATTTCAGTAGTCACAGGGGACTAGTTCCGTTTACGGTGTTTTAGGAGAAACACATCTAACCAGTACACACCCATTCAACATTCCGTTGCCAGGAATCACCCCAAGCAACGTTCAAGAAAAACCTTGAGACGGGGAGGCTACAACCTCGCGTAGCATGGGATCAAATTTATACCGCGCGCTCTAAGGGGTGCCCCCGTCTCGGTCCCAACCGGAAACACCCATGCCCCCTGACCGGATGACTGGCTTTAATCCAGGGCCGTGGAACCCTCATCCCGGCCCCTCTATTTGGTGTGTACAAGGAAAGAGGTTAGCAACTTACTAAACCGTATTCTTTGCAGAAAACATGTGGCAGCACGAAAGGGGAAGGACGGTAACGTGGCTCAGTCCACGTAAACGTCGGAGTTTATCGGATGACGTAAGACTGGCATGCTACAACAATACCATCTTACTACCTTTCATGTCACCACATGATCAGGTCATCTCTCATCAAAGATCATAGTAACTTCGAAGCACACGGTTAGTTGCCTTGCATGCAACGTAATACTCACCTATGCTCATATGCCATGCACAAACTATTCAAGCAAACATGCAAAACACTCATCATGTCAAAGGTTCAAACATGCTTGCCTGGTTCGGAGAAGTCGGAGTCTAGCTCGGCGAAGTTCGCGGCTCCGTCACCTCCGTACATGTGTACATCTGTTACGTTGGCTGGTGGTTTCCAGTCAAGTATGGCTTTGACTTTTTCTGGATCTACGGCCACGCCTTCTTGGGTCAGTATATGGCCTAGAAAACCAACTTGTCTTAGCAAAAATTCACACTTGCTAAATTTGGCGTACAATTGATGTTTCCTTAATTCTCCCAATACAATTCTGAGATGTTCAGCATGTTCTTCTGGTGTCCTTGAATATACCAGAATATCGTCAATGAATACCACAACAAATTTGTCCATAAATTTCATAAACACTTTGTTCATGAGGTGGACGAAATATGCGGGGGCGTTCGTCAGTCCAAATGGCATCACTGTGAACTCATATAATCCGTATCTGGAGGTGAATGCTATCTTAGGGATATCTTCTGTCCGTACTTTTAATTGATGATATCTCGATCTTAAATCAATCTTTGAGAACACCTTGGCTTGGGCGAGCTGGTCAAACAAATCATTTATCCGTGGCATTGGATATTTGTTTTTGATGGTGACCATATTGAGAGCTCGATAGTCTATACACAATCTCAGTGTCCCATCCTTTTTCTTGGCGAATAATACTGGTAAACCCCAAGGTGAGGAGCTGGCTCGAATAAATCCTTTGTCCAGTAATTCCTTTATTTGCTTCTTCAATTCTACCAACTCGGAGGGTGCCATTCTATAAGGTTTCTTATAAATGGGGGTGGTGCCAGGTGCTAGTTCAGTGCTGAACTCTATCTCTCGGTCTGGTGGCATGCCTGGTAGTTCTTCAGGAAATACGTCGGGAAACTCACAAACCACTGGAACTTTTCTCAATTCTGAAATGTCCACCTTGTTCAACTTTGGTTGCCGTGACCGTGGTTTCTCTTGAGCTGTAACTTTTATTGTCTTGCCGTGATGGTGAGTGAGGATTACAGTCCGATTGAAACAGTCAATAAATCCCTTGTTGGTGGTTAACCAGTCCATTCTTAGGATAACATCCAGTCCTTTATTTTCCAACACGATGAGTTTTGCCTGAAACTTTAGTCCTTCAAACTCAATAATCACTCCTTGGCAGTAACTCTGAGTGATCTGCTTATTCCCGGGGGACTTGATGATCATAGACTTTTCCAAAGAAAGTATCGGAAAACCATGTTGCAAAACAAAACTCTTCGAAATGAACGAGTGAGAAGCTCCAGAATCAAACAAAACCGTGGCAGGTATTGTGTTGACAGGGAACGTACCGAGTACGATGTCTGGGGCATTCTGTGCTTCTTCCTTGGTCACATGGTTCAGGTGACCCTTCCTGTGATTGTTGTTGGGATTGAAATTGTTATGCTTGGGGGCTGGATTATTCCCACCATTGTTCGGCTTGGGGGCCGAGTTCCTCGGCTTTGGGCACTACTTGGCATAGTGACCTACCTCTCCACAAGCATAGCAAGTGACCCCTGGGCGGTATGTGAAGTCCTTGTCCCTTGAATGAAACTGTCTGGTTGGCCTTAGAGCAGTAGTCGTGGATTTTCTCGCTTCATTCCTCTGAACATCAGTCTTGCTCCGGTTGTTGCGAGCAAGAGTCGTCTTGTCCCTTTTTCGCTTACGAATATCCTCCAGACTGCGGCGCTCATTCCCCAAAGTAATGGCCTTGTCAACCAGAGTTTTGAAATCTGGGAAAGTGTGTACGACTAGTTGGCATTTTAGTGCTGGCACCAGGCCGTCCAAATTTTTTTCCATCCTTTTGTTCTCAGTCATATGCTCATCGTAGGCATAACGAGATAGCTGGGTAACTGACTGTTGTATTCCGTCACTGTCATGCCTCTCTGCTTGAGATCATCGAACTCCCTTTTCTTGATTTTTATAATGCTCCTGGGGATGTGCGCCCCACGGAAACCTTCCTTAAACTCTTCCCAGGTGATGTTATGTTCACTGGGGTGCATGTGTAGGAATTTTCCCACCATGCGGCAGCTGCTCCAGTGAGGTAGTGAGGTGCATAAAGCACCTTCTCATGATCTGAACATTGAGCAATAATCAACTTTCTTTCGATGTCTCGAAGCCAATCATCGGCTTCAAGCGGCCTATCAGTGTGAGCGAACGTTGGAGGCGTGTCTTCTGTAGTTCAGACAACTTGGAGTGCGGTTGGTATGGCTCACGGTGATTTCCCATATTGATGACGTGATTCATCATTTCTTGGTTGCTGTTGGCTTTGTTCGAAAAGGCGGCATACTTGGGATAAGGCTGCCTCGCTGTCCTGTTGACTAGACTGCCCCTGTGTGAAGTTGTTGCTTGTCTGTGTTCCATAAACTTCTTCTGGTGGATTTGGCATGGAACGAGTCCACGGACGAGACATTTTCCACTCTGGGGTATTATTTTGCAAAACTCATCAGAAGAACTGTGTGGCACAAGGAAAATTTTGCAAGGAAAAATTTTTAAAAGACCTCAAGATTTTTCAAGAAAATATTTGATTGCGCACGGAGAAGGACTGCTCAGTACATACTTACACGCGATACGCAAACATACGATACATCACTCAGGATGTGCGTACACAATGCTGACATGTTATTTAGGCTAGCACACTCCTCCGGGATCCTACATGATGCGCACACAACTACTACAAACTTATGTACATATAAAACATATCATACATGCAGACACATCGCGCGGCTACTAGGCGCACTCAGTCGGAGATGGTAAAGATGTCCTTCCCCCTGCCGAGGGTAAGACCCAGCTGTGCAGGAGACTCAACCTCCACCTCCTCCCTAATAGGCTCCAGGCGCGTAGCACTGCGCTGAGGAGATGGCGCGGGTGCGACAGGCGGTGGTGTGGGTGCGGCAGGCGGTGCAGCTCTGACTGGAGTGGGAGCAATGACCTGGTCGAACTCCTCAGTGGTAGGCAGACAGCGAGCGGTGGCCAAAATGGCAGGTGAATAGGATGCTGAGGATGAGACGAACGTCAGTGGCGGTGCCATGTGGAGAAGCTCCCTCCTGTTGGCAGAACAGCCCCGAACTAAGTCCATGCGGGCAGCCACAAGATCGTCCACGAGGTTGTCGAAAGCTGCCTCCAGAGCTTTGAGATACTCAACAAGCATCTCGATAGCTTCATCTCGCTCTCCCCTATGGCAGGCGAATGCATAGTGACAAGTATATGGCACATGGCATGGGAGGTAGCGGTAGCGACGAGTCTTCATCGTAGGAAGAATATCCCGAAGGCGAGCTATCGCCTCACGGGCGGCCATCTGCATGGCATGCCTCTCCGTAGGCATGGCCCTTCCCACAAAACGGAAGTGGCGAGATGCAGAACGTCCTCCCTTGAATTGCACCACGGCCTGGTGCATAGACACGTCGTCGCTGAGCTTGTGCTGGTAAAGCGTGAACTCCGGACGAGTCGCTGGCCCGATCGTGAGCTTGGTGATGGAGACGAGGAGTTTGACAAACCCCTCGGGCACATTAGTGAACACCCGAGTCTCGCAGTCGCTGCCAGCCATCTACAAAAGTAGGCAAAAATTCTGAGTAGTCAAATCATAAATTTATGATGACCAACAGAAAATAGCTACATTTGCAAAATGCTGAAAAAGCGCTAAAAACGCTAATAACCGATTAGCGATCGCACCTAGTGGCTTCCTACAGTCAGCCTGGCTCTGATACCAAGCTTGTCACGACCGGTTTTCCAATAAAATATTTATTGAGAAACCGATCCCTTTTACGGACCAGTAGAGAAGAATCCTTCTCACTGGTAGACAATTTCTTGATCACAGAAGAAAAACCAGGAGTACTAAATATAATACAAGGTTGAGCGGAGACTGCTCAACAATTTATTACAAGCACGCCGATATTACACATAAAGGCGGATATGGTGGCATAACTACTGACTCAGAATAAAAGCGGTGGTGGATATGTCACAGTGAAGTGGGTGACATGACTCCTGAATCTAACAGCTCATCGAACGTTGGAGTGAAGCTCGAGGATTCTTATTGTGGGTGGCGGAAGCGTATATAATACAAGTGACCAAAATCCAGGATCGCACGGGACTGACTGGGACTCCGCTAGGCGTCGGACTCACTATCAAACTCTTCATCCATGAGATCGCCTTCGTCAACATCTGGCCAAATCAGCAAGCCAGGTGAGTACTATGAAAGTACTCGCAAGACAGTTTGGACATAAGATATAACAAATGCAAACATGATGCATATGAACAGATTAATAGTGCGCACTCAGACAATAAAAATAGCTATGCATGGGAAATAAAAAGGAAGTCGGGCGGTAGTCCTCCCGAAATCCCAATGTAATACTGAAGGCCAATCGAGTGTCTGAATGACTCCTCGAAAGGATACAAATAAAATAACAATGCCGCAGTCGGGCGTCAAGGCGACACCACATAATGGGGTTATAATGGAATATAAATGACAGTGCGTGCCACAGTCGGACGTTTGAGCGACATCACGTAAAGGGCTTATATCAAAAGTAAATAACGAGCGTGCCACAGTCGGACGTCTGAGCGACATCACATAAAGGGCTTATATCAAAAGTAAATAACGAGAGTGCCATAGTCGGATGTCTGAGCGACATCACATAAAGGGCTTATATCAAAAGTAAATGACGAGAGTGCCACAGTCGGACGTCTGAGCGACATCACATAAAGGGCTTATATCGAAAGTAAAAGACGAGAGTGCCACAGTCGGACGTCTGAGCGACATCACATAAAGGGCTTATATCGAAAGTAAATAACAAGAATGCCATAGTCGGACGTCTGAGCGACATCACAAAAAGGGCTTATATTTCATAACTCAATATTTCAGTAGCTCATGAAGTTAATTCATTTCAAGGAATTACTCAGGTACGAAATAACAGAAAGGTTAGTCCATCCACAGGAATAACGTTCAACCGGGTTTACCACTCAAGCTTGTTCACCGGGGATTTCCACGAAAACTGACACAGGGACTGACATGGATATGGATATGTTGGCCACGGTCTTTGACCATGGACACGATGACTCGGCAGGATTTGACTCTGCAGAGCTTGTACTATTTAACCACGGCCAACGGATTTCAGTAGTCACAGGGGACTAGTTCCGTTTACGGTGTTTTAGGAGAAACACATCTAACCAGTACACACCCATTCAACATTCCGTTGCCAGGAATCACCCCAAGCAACGTTCAAGAAAAACCTTGAGACAGGGAGGCTACAACCTCGCGTAGCATGGGATCAAATTTATACCGCGCGCTCTAAGGGGTGCCCCCCTCTCGGTCCCAACCGGAAACACCCATGCCCCCTGACCGGATGACTGGCTTCAATCCAGGGCCATGGAACCCTCATCCCGGCCCCTCTATTTGGTGTGTACAAGGAAAGAGGTTAGCAACTTACTAAACCGTATTCTTTGTAGAAAATATGTGGCAGCACGAAAGGGGAAGGACGGTAACATGGCTCAGTCCACGTTAACGTTGGAATTTATCGGATGATGAAAGACTGGCATGCTACAACAATACCATCTTACTACCTTTCATATCACCACATGATCAGGTCATCTCTCATCAAAGATCACAGTAACTTCGAAGCACACGGTTAGTTGCCTTGCATGCAACGTAATACTCATCGATGCTCATATGCCATGCACAAACCATTCAAGCAAACATGCAAAACACTCATCATATCAAAGGTTCGAACATGCTTGCCTGGTTCGGAGAAGTCGGAGTCTAGCTCGGCGAAGTTCGCGGCTCCGTCACCTCCTCCGGAACCTACGGTATAACGAAACCGTATACTAACGTGAAAATCGTTGCGTGCATAAAAATTGTTCCAAATTTTTTCCATATAAATACTATAAAAAACTAGACAAAAATATAAGACTGACAGAAAAAGAATCAATCAAAAAGCCTCTTTTATTAAAAAGATATAAGGGTTTTAGTCCAAGGACTGATCTGTGATGAAACAGAAAAGATCCGGGGACTTGTTTGAGAAAACAGAAAACGGTTCGGTATGAAATACGCCAGCCCAGAGAGAAAACACGTTTTGCCCGAAGGCGCTTCCAGAAAACGGTTCGAAGGGGAAAAGAAGAGAGGCTAACGGGGGGGGGGGGGGGTCCCACCCGTCAGGTTCAAAGCTTCCAACGGAGCTCGCCCGCGCCCGAAGGCTGCGGTGGTCGCCGGCGTTGAACCATGACGAGGCAGAGTGATCGGAGGGTACCTACGGGTTCAGGGTGTTCTTCCGCGTCGGTGGGTGGTGGACTTGACCGTCGAAGAGCACCACGTCGACGGTGACACTAGCTCCGGCGGACGGTGGTTCGGGCGAGGGTGGAGTTCTCCGGTGGGTGCTGCAAGCTTCAAATTGATGCGCGGGTCAGAAGGGTGGATGCACTAGGAGACTACTGGCATGAGCTGAGAGGTAGGGGTGCACGCACGGGAGTGAATCGAGCCGGATCCCGAAGCGGGTCGAGGCGGCTGGAGTTGGGGAAGAAGACTCCCTCGGGGCTCTTCCAGTGGCTTGGCGTGGTACTGGTGGTGTGTAGAGGTGGTGCGGGTTCGAGTTCGAGCTCGGGACCTCCTTTTATAGGCGATCCGAGGGGGTGGCCGTGAACGGGATAACGCCGGCGAGAAATTACGGCGAGGCAGAGGTTGGGCAGGGGGTTTAGGTGGCTAGGCATCATCGTGGAGGATCACTGGTGCCGTTCCTCCGCTAAACCTCGGTCAGGCTTGGTGTAATGCGCCGGTCCTCGACGGAATGGCCGTACGGGCACGGCCGCGGTAGGGAGCGCGCTCCGCACCTTCCAGTTCACGACGACGGACCTGCAGTGTGCACAGGTGAGTGGATGGCCACGCGGTGGCCTCTGGTGGCTTGGGCGGCGCTGGATGGCGCCGTCCAACGCTGCGCCTCTCTGGCAGCCGCAAAGGGCGCTGCTGCCGTCGCTCACGGGGTGGCGCACCTCCACCAGCTCGTCACCGACGCCCGCAAGCTTCCAGGCGATTGTGCAGCGCAGGGATAAGAAGGAAGCACAGGGCGCACGGCGCCACCGGGGCTACTGGCGAGATCGAGAAGGGGTTCTGAAGAAAACGACAGTGGCTCACTGAAACTGTTTACTAAACTTTCTGAACTTGACAGAAACAGTGCCCTCCAGGTGTTCGACGAAATGATTTGGCATGAGGAATTTTTTTTCTGGAGCTGGGACTTGGTGAGGTGACCTCTCGATGCATCCAGAGGCTGCCTGAATTTTCTCAGATTTTTAGGAGGAGAAAACAAATGAATTTCATCAAATTTGGCAAATATGGTCCAAACTTGCAGCAAGCACAATTTGAAACATTTAAACTGGAGACCAGTGGATCTTCATGGATCTTGGTTGAGAGCTCTAAGGACTAGCCAGGGAAATTTGTTTCGAGGCAAAACTCAAAGGAGAAAAGGTAGTTCCTTTGTAAATCTCCAAGAGCCAAAGTAGAAGGCAGAAAATATTTTGATTAGAAATAAATGGAAACAAAGATCATGGGGGAGTTCAACTTGCTGGATTTGAAGTTTATTTTGACACAAAGATGGGGAATGGCTTTTGGGAGGGGATTTCCACTTAGGTCATGGCAAGAGGAGATTTTTGAAAGGGGAAGAATCACTCCAAATGCCATAGGGCTATTTAAAAAGAAAAGATTTTCAAAAAAATTTCCAAATGAAAAACATTTGTGTTGAGTCAACATAAGATGGAAAAACCTCCAAGACCAAAGATCAAGTCTTGGGTAAATCCATACAAAATACTTGTCATAAAAGAAATTTTTTTGAGAGGGAGAGTTCTTTAGAAGAAAAATTTAAAAACCCTCCTTCAAATCAAATAAAGATTTTGATAAAACCAAAATAAAATTTTTGGGTGTCACACACAGGCTTCAGTCAGTCCACTGTTGGCGGACCGAACCTTCTCGACCACCGCACTCATGATAGTGCGGTGCTCTTCGTCAATGGAAGCGCCGTGAAGCGTTTCCAGCAAGTTGTCCGATGCCTCTGGATGGACAAAGGCCATCGGCACAGACAGCTCGCCCCCCTTAGCGAGGCGTCGCCTGATAGAACCCGGAACCACTGGAGGTTCTGGCGCAGTATCCGGCTGGGGGCCAAACTGGCTGCCCCCATCATTAGAGCCCACGGGAGTCTTGCCCCCATGCGCCCAGCATCTGGGATGTCGCCTTGGAGCGCCTCCAGAACTATCTCCCCTTGGTTCAGTTCCCTTTGAGACAACACCTCGACGTCGTCCGTAGGGCGGGGGGAGGTGGCGGTCGGGAGTGAATTGCTGTTCATCGCCGACTGGACCAAAGACTCATCCGAAGAGGATACGTCGATATGGGCTTTGGATGGACTGCATGATCATGTTTGGCATGATAAGAAGCAATAAAACAAAACATACCAGAACTATTATGGCATCCAGATACTTACGACTTTGCCAGGGGCTTGTCCCTGGGCAACCACTCCTCATCGCTGTAAGCGGCTGTTGTGGAGTAGTCCGGAAGGAGGGTCCTTCCCTTCTTGGACCCTTCAGCCTCCCCAGATGGGGCGGCCTTCCTTTTCTTGTCTCCCCCTGCCGGGGGGGAGAACTTTCCTCTTCCTCCTCCTCATTTTCGTGGGAGGAGGGCGCCTCAGTGTTATCGAATGATGAGTCCAATACGACCTTGCGCCGGAGACCTTTCCTGGTCCCCGCGGCCTTCTTCGCCGGTGCCTCATAGGGTGCCGGAACCAGCATCTCCGTTAAGAGAGCCTCTGCTGGATCTTCGGGCAGAGGAGCCGGACAATCGATCCGCTCCGCTGTCGCTACCGAGTCCTGTTAAAATGGCGTGGAGGCTCAGATCCCTCTCACGATTATACTGGGGATAGGAACATCTTGTGAGATATAAAGAGCTTACCGGATTGGCAGGGCGCTTTGCGCAGAGTCCATGATCCTTGGTAAGGGGAGGAGGTACCTCGGCGGCCTTGAACAGCACCTTCCAGGCGTCTTTGTGCGTCGTGTCGAAAAGCTCTCGCATTGTCTGGTGCTCGGCCGGGTCAAACTCCCACATATTGAATGCCCGTCTTTGACACGGGAGGATTCGGCGGAAGAGCATGACCTGGACCACGTTGACAAGCTTGATTTTCTTGCGTATCATATTCTTGACACAGTTCTGTAATCCAGTCAGCTCCACCGACGAGCCCCAGGATAGGCCCTTCTCTTTCCAGGAGGTGAGCCGCATGGGGATGCCGGATGGAAATTCGGGGGCCGCCACCCAGTTGGTGTCGTGCGGCTCGGTGATGTAGAACCACCCCGATTGCCACCCCTTCACGGTCTCCACATAGGAGCCTTCGAGCCAGGTGACGTTGGGCATTCTGCCCACTATGGCGCCTCCGCACTCCGCTTGCTGGCCGACCACCACCTTTGGTTTCACGTTGAAGGTCTTCAGCCATAGGCCGAAGTGGGGCTTGATGCGGAGGAAGGCCTCGCACACAAAGATAAATGCCGAGATGTTGAGGATGAAATTGGGGGCCAGATCATGGAAGTCTAGCCCGTAGTAGAACATGAGCCCGCGGACAAATGGGTGGAGAGGAAATCCCAGTCCGCGGACCAAGTGGGTGAGGAATACAACCCTCTCATGGGGTTCTGGAGTAGGGACGATCTACCCCGCGTCTGGGAGCTGGTGCGCAATGTCTACGGCCAGGTATCCGGCTTCCCGGAGCTTCGTAGTGTCCTCCTCCGTAACGGAGGAGACCATCCACTTGCCTCCCCACTACTAGGAAAAGGCCTACTAGTGGCGCACCTGTTTTTCCTACTAATGGCGCACTACAGGTGCGCCACTAGCACCACGCCATTAGATTTTATTACTAATGGCGCACCACAGGTGCACCATTAGTATACCAGATACTAATGGTGCACCATGTGGTGCGCCATTAGTATACCATTCGGTGCTCCACTGGTATTCTCTCCAGGTGCGCCACTAATAACCTTATAGGTGCGCCACTAGTAATAAAGGAAGGTGCGCCACTAATAAGGGCTTAAATGCGCCACTAGTAATGTATTTGGAAAACAAAAAAAATCTAAATTTACAGAAAACAACCTATAAGGAAAAATAATTTAAAAACAAAAAATGAAATAGAATCATAATTTTTATTATAGCAAGAATATTACAATGTCTTTACAAGTTTCCAATAAAAGGAAAATTGCAAGGAAATAAAAGAAAATCCTAAAACTAATCTTCTAGTAATCTTTTCTTCTTTTTCTTCACTTTATCCCTGCAAAATGTAACAAAATAAACAGAAAGACAAACAAACTATTTATAACATGTCAATACTGTCATTTTTTATGCACAACTAGATATGAGCATATATTTCCAGAATTACATGGTGTGAATATTGTATGAGTAAGATAATAATGGAAATGAATTTTGATAGGAGCCCTAGTGGCTATAGGTAGGCTTGAAGAATTCTCATCGGTTCAAAGCATTGAAAACACCAAATCATTGTACTTATTTTTCTCCCGCAACCATCCTGTTTATGGCTCAAGTAAATCTTTCATGTACAAGAACCATGATTGGGAACACTAAGATCCTGATTGAGACATTGCATATGGCATCCTCTCATCCTAACGAATTTGGGACTCCATTTGTGTGTGAAAAAATGTTACTGTACTGACATTGGTGGTATAGGCATAAATGCTGATGTGATGATGTCCGATCAGGCTCCATTTCATGATCCAAATTCCTTCAAATCAAACCGGAGCTCATTTTGTAACAAGGAAAATGTCAATAATTACGACTCAGCGTGACGACTTAGAGACCCCATTTGAGAACCTATTCAACATCACCAACTCAGGTAAGTAACTTAAATATATCACCAACTCGAGCCTACGTAAAGATTTCGTCCACGTAGGCCAAATGGCAGGTCCTAAAGAGTTGAAGAGACAAAGGGAAAGGGAGAGGTATGCACTAAACAGGGCTCATAAGAAAACTACATCTACTATTCTTAATGCAGAATACACCCCATCTAGGACACCCGCGGCAATATCACCTGGTTTGTCCATTATATTCTATTCTTTATATATGATTGAGCAATCAGAAGTATAATCAAATATATGATCAGGTGATTTCTTTTGCCGGATTTTCACACCGCCGAGAGGCCCACTGCGCAATCTGCTGTCATCCAACTATGATACACACCAGGTGCTGAAGGTGATGTTCGTTCTAACCTTAGAATATCTTCATTTGTGTGTGAATAAATGTCACTGTAGAAACATTGGTGATGTAGGCATACCTATTGATGTGATGACAGCAGATCAGACTCCATTCTGTAAAAAAGAAAAGGTGTGCATAATGAAGCCTTTGGCAGCAGATTCTTTGCAATGTTTTTGGTTGCAATCGCCACTTGAATTCTTAAACTTCAGCTTGGGTAACAGAGCATGCCAGGTGAGCAACTAAGCGCCACAAATAAAAAAGCAAAGACAGGGAAGCCAGTAAAAGAGTAAATAAAACATTAGAAGAAATTATGCAAACTTTGATTATGCAAACCATAGGAGCGTCCTTTCCATGTAAAGACCAAGTATTCTTTTTTCCTTTCTGTTCTGAGACAAGGATAAGCACACGAGATGTATAAAAAGAAAGCATCCTATTCTTTCTGAGCACCCCAAGCACAAAACTATGTGCCTCATCAGAAGAGCTGAAATTAATGAGAAAATATTTCGATTTTCTAAGCTAATCATCTCATGAGAGTTGAGGTAGTTACCAAAAATCTTCATGGTACAACCGTACAGCTTGATCTCCAAAAGTTCAAAGCATGGTTGACAACGCCGGTAATTTTGGTTGATGAGTACTATCTTTAGCCCCTGCATTCCTCAAGCTTCTGCTGCAGCCTCACGTTGTGCTTTAACTACAGAGTAGTGGCAAGATATGTTAAAACACAACAAATTAATTGTTCCTGATCATATATTTTAGCAGTCTTCACCAAATTTGTTGAAACATGAACGGAAATGTTTTAGCAGTACCAATGATACATGTCAAATTAATTGTTCCTGTCATGACAATGTAAAAGTAGTACTTGCATGCCAATGAAGACTTGCTAGTGTCAGATTCTATGAGGTTCAGGACATGTGTAATTGTGCCAAGTTCACTTGTAATGCCATTATTCATGATCTGAACTTTATCCTCCACAAAATAAAATAACAGTTGATCCATGCGAATGATACTTAATTTTGAAGCTACTGTTAATTTATAAACTGAATATAAAGTGAGTTTATAAATTCAGAAACAGAAAATTCAGTTAGGCTACTGTTAACTGAATTTTGCAGTGTATACTTAACAAAGGCTTCATTTGAATGTACAGTCAAATTAAAAAAATGTGTTCATGGGGAATGTATTCTTGAGGCAGCAAGCAAGCAAACAATGCAACGATGTTTATCTCATTATAAGCACTAGGGTGTGACAGCAATGGCAGCAAGTTGAATTCTGTCAAGCATGTGAGTGGATTCAGACCAGCAGCAAACCAAGCAATTTGTTTCAGACTTTAAACAGGCAGAGTATTTGTAGAGTTGAATCACATGAGAAAAACAGTGACCACCATAGGCTGCCTAAGAATGCTAGCTAATCTGGACGGCCATGAGTAAGAGCAGCAACAAGCAAGCAAATAGGAAGCAAGTAAGCACATGAGGTAACCCAAGCCAGCCTAGGATTTCAAAACGAGAGAGGAGTGGAGGAGAAAATCGACCTTGAGCTGCTGCTGCTCCTCTCCATGGACGGGCACATTGCGTGAGTGGACTTCTCCTGCAGCACATCACGAACAGGGCAGACAGAGAGGCGTGAGGAACCCACATCCACATCCGCGGCTGCCGGACCGAATCAAACAGAGAAGGGGGAGCACCTTGACCTCGAGTTGCTGGACGACGACGCCGTGGAGGTCGGGATCCAGTTCGTAGAAGCCCTCGACGGCGGAGACCTTGGGGGCTAGGTGCGCCCCACCTGCTCCTGCTCCTCCTCCTCGAGTAGGAGGAGGCCAGCGGCTGCAGCGTGAGGAGAAGGGAGCCCTGCCCCCGGATCCGGCGCCCTCGTCTCTGGCGCTTGGCCCGCCTGCGCCATGCCCGACCTCCAGAAAAATGGACAGGGGGCAGAACCCTAGCCGCGGGTGAGACTGGAGGCCGCGAGCGCCGGATGCGTGGAAGGCGCTGGGGGAGGGGAGCAAAGGGGCGTGCTACATGCCGCCGGGTCTCGCGGGAAATGGCCGGCGTTCGTGGCGGCGGCGACGAGAAGTCAGTGGCCGGGGCTTCCCGATCTAGATCGAAGTCGAGGGAGGTGGGTGGGTGTGTCAGGAGGAAGGGGAGGGGAGAGAACGTGACTAGAGGGAGGGGATAAGGGGTGATAGCAATGGCGCACTGGTAGGGGGTGCGCCATACGTATAGATAGCAATGGCGCATCTCTAATTGGTGCGCCATTACTAGTTAAAACTAGTAATGGCGCACTATCCCCCGGTGCGCTATTAGTACTTTTGAAAAATAATAATTTGTTTTACTAGTGGCGCACCGTGGATGTGGTGCACCATTAGTATTTGGACACTAACGGCGCACCAACACATGGTGCGCCATTAGTATATAGTAGCGGCGCACCACATGTGTGGTGCGCCATTAGTGTCCATATTATCTATAGCCCTTTTCCTAGTAGTGCCCGCTCCGGACATGTTTGGAACGGCTTTGCGGAGAAGATGAGAACTTGGGCGCTGGAGCTCGAGTGCGCGAGAATGGATGGGTAGGGGAAGAAGAAGGCGTGGGTGAAAAAGTGGAATCCTTATCCCTTTATAAAGGCGGTAGAAACTGTGCGCCTCCCCACTTGCCCCGTAAAATCACTTATTCCCCAAGCGCCGCGATTGATGGCACGGTTGGGTTACCCATACGCGTATTGATGAGAATCCCGTGATAAGAGGACACAATCTCTGCTTCGACAAGACGTGCCAAGAAAACCGCCTCGCAACATGTGCAGCAGCTGGTTGAGGGAAACGGTTCGAATAAAGACCGGGTCGTGGCGAGATGTCACATTATGAAAAGTTGTCAGCGGATTAGATTTGTGGAATATTGTACTCTCTACGGTGGTATGTGGAATTTGTTTTGGAGAGCCGGACACGATCCTTGTGTTCAAAATCTTCTATGGAGTATTCGGAGAAGGAACCCGCCTTGCAATGTCGAAGACAATCTGCACGCCGGACTCATCGTCATTGAAGCCTGGTTCAGGGGCTACTGAGGGAGTCCTGGATTAGTTTGGCCGGACTGTTGGACTATGAAGATACAAGATTGAAGATTTTGTCCCGTGTCCGGGCGGGAATCTCCTTTGCGTGGAAGGCAAGCTTGGCAATTCGCATATGTAGATCTCCTCCCTTGTAACCGACTCTGTGTAACCCTAGCCCCCTCCGGTGTCTATATAAACCGGAGGGTAGGTCCGTAGGACAACAACAATCATAATCATAGGCTAGCTTCTAGGGTTTAGCCTCTATGATCTCGTGGTAGATCAACTCTTGTAATACTCATATCATCAAGATCAATCAAGCAGGAAGTAGGGTATTACCTCCATCGAGAGGGGCCGAACCTGGGTCAACATTGTGTCCCCCGCCTATTGTTACCATCCGCCTTAGACGCACAGTTCGGGACCCCCTACCCAAGATCCGCCGGTTTTGACACCGACAATTTGAGCTAATGCAACTAAAACCAGAAGGGTTTGAGCTTATTTGAACCAAAGATTCAAATACAAACTCAAGTTATGGGTTCATATAAGTGCATTAACATGTTTGACATAAACAGCAAGGTTAAGTTGCCCTAACATGCATGAAACCACTACAGATGGATAGATTAGATTTTTCTGATCATTTTTCATATATAAATTATTTCAATCTGAGCTACGGATTATTTTCTATGAATTTTAGAAGTTTTAAACATTTCCTAGAATTTCCTGAATTAGTTTTAATCCAAAAACTGATTAATGGCATCAGCATTGTGTCACTACTGCGTCAGCAGGTCAGCCGAGTTGACTAGGGTCAACTCTGACTGGTGGGACCCGCGTGTCATTGCCCCGGGGACTAAACCACGGTCAAATCCAGCGCTGACTGGGGTTTGACCCTGTGGTGGGGCCCGCTATCAGTGTCTGTCAGTGTGCTAATTGGGGGATTAGCCGCTAATGATAACGCCACGTCATCATCACCGGACTTAGGCCGGCGACGACCAGATCAGCGGCGGAAGTTCGCTGGAAACTCGCTACGGGGCTCGGTTTTGCGCGTGGTTTGCGTCTAAGGGTAGCTGAAGGTGCGCCGCATCCAACCGCGTATGCCGTTGGTCGCGGGGTGGCCGGTAACGCCGTCGGCAGGGAGCTTGGCGGCGGCCGGAGCCACGGGGTCAAGCGGGACAAGACTAGGGTGCACGGCGAGAAGCTTGGGTGGTGGCGTTAGGTTTCTTAGGAGGTCATGAGCACGTTCCAGTGCTTGGATGCAAGCGGCGGCGGCTGTGGCCACGATGGCATCGAGGCCAGCGGCGAGGAGCTCACGGCTCCGGCAGGCTTTGGAGCTCATGGGGACGGCGGCTACAGGATGAAAACGACGGCATGGTTAGGGGGAAAGGAACCGGGGCCTCACAGCGCGATCGAAGGCGTCGTCGGAGAGCTTGGGGGCGCGCTGGTGGCGGTAAATCGGCGGGTGACAGTCGGCGGCCGTGGACGGAGAAGATGGACGCAGGAGTCATCTCCGAAGCTCTTTAGCTCGAATCCTTCGGCGAGGAGATTGACGTCGTTGCGGGCCCTTGGACACGAAGACGGGGCGAGAGGGGTGCGGTGGTCACGCGGGCGGCACGGCGAGCTCGGGTGGGTCTCGGCCATGGCAGGGAGAGGGCAAGGGGAAGAGCAAGGGGAAAGAGCGAGGTGTCGGCAAGCAGGAGGAGGCGTGGCGCCTCGCGCGCGCGTGCACTATCCCGCCTCTGCCTACTGGCAGAGGTGAGGAATGACTGGCACTAGGCCAGGTGGGCTGGGCCAGCACAGGAGAGGCTCAGGTGAGTCCTTCGCTCTCTCTCTCTCTCTCTTCTAATTCATTCTGTTTTTCTATTTATTCTGTTCTGTTTTGAATTAGTAAAAATACCAATTTATTTGTAAAATCCTGAAAATAATTGTGGGCACTTTTGAAAATATTTCCAACAGCCCTCAAATGCTTTCAAGATTATTTGCACATTTAAAATATTTTATAGCATTTAAATGTCCAAGAACAAATACGGTAAGATTTAATTCAATAACCCAGAGTGTCCTAGGAAAGTGTGCACCATTTTTGGCAGAGCTGCTGGACCAAAACAAAAATGATGACCATTCATGAAGGGCATTTAGGTTATTGAAAATATTTTTGGTTGAACCTATTTGAATTGCATTTGATGCTAGGGTTTGAACATCCCCAATTCAAATTCATTTGAATATAAACATGATGACATGATGATCAAGCACAGATAAACAAAGACTAATCTAGGGCTGTGACAGGGGCACGAAGATAATGCTTAGAAAAGTTTCCAACACTAACTTAGATGTTCAACATGAATCATGGACAAGATAGAAATGTTGCCGATGGGCTCAACAACAATTCATCGAGGTTTCCATATATACAGGATTCCATAATTATGTGATCAAGGTGATAGCATTGGTCAGACCAGAAGATATAATGGTGCATGCTCCAGGATCAACCACGAGTAAGACTACAATACGAAAATCGTTGGTTCTCATTTTGATTTGAAGATAGCCCATACTCAAATCAAAGTTTTGATAAGACAATAGGTCCAACAACTGATCACAGGGACCAACCGATGAAGATATCATCTTTCTTCAACACACACACACAAAAAAAGATATCTCTTAACATGAACTAAGTCAGACAAGCTTTTATCTTCCAACTCTCCAAGTTGTTGTTTGGCTTAACCAACTAGCTCAGGGTATCCCACACATATTCTTGGAGAATGGGTGGTTTGGAGGACAACCAACATGATCACGAACTCAACATAGCTGTCAGGTGACAACCTGGTAATACTTCTGAGAAGATATTCGGAACATCACGAACCACCGATATGTTACTAAGCTCGAGAACAATCTTGCTTTTCAGAGCAAGACGATATGATCAAATTAGCAAGGGATTGAATAATCCTCACTCATTGATCGAAGAGTGCACCAGAAATAAGGACTAGGTAGCACGATCAACCTTAGGGTGATGATTCAATAACCAGCACGCTAAGAATGATATTAATGTCCATTAACTACCAAGCAAAGGGTTGCTGGGAGTATTGATTTCACACATCATGATTCACATGTCAATATTCCGGTTACAATAACACGGAGACCGAGCAATGAACAATGATGGCGAGAAGTATCACTGTATCAAGAGTTCATAGGAGGTGGTGCAATTCCCATGACATTCCTGACATGAAGTGGGTAATACTTCAGGGTAGAACAGAACAAAAGCTGGGTTGGCATTTTGATCTGCGGGATACAACTACTTCAACCCAATCCTAGATATGGATGAGGTACTGGAGTTTGTTTCTCCTAGTCGTTCTGGAATAGAATGGCTTGACGGACCACAAGAGTAATAGGTATCGATGAACGAATGCACACATACTCTTGACTATCAATTGATAGACGAGGGTCAGAATACAACTAAAGAGGGACAACTCAAGGAACATATGATTTTCTGAGTTGTGGATGCATAGATTAATATGTCAAACCAAGTTCAACAGGTTTCTTCCGGATAACCCATGCAGAGAAGGTAGAACTAACAGAGTCACATCATAGAATCGAGAACTCGTCAAGAGCACTCTGGTTGTGATCCTTTGATCCAACAAACTTCTCCCATGAGTGGTTCATAGTATTTGGAAGAAGGAAATACCACGGACCTCGAGGACTAATGCCAAGGGTACTAATAACCTAAAGGAACGAGCAAACACTGTCAGCATGAAGTAAGTAGGGTGAATCTCGGGTTCAAGAACCCAGAAATAGAATACCTACATACTAAATGGCATCACAGGATGCTTTCAAGAATGATTGCCAGAATGATCACACTGGGAACACAAAACATGGCTAGATTACTAGGTGATACTCTAGACACCTAGGGTCATAATAATAGCTCCAACATAAATGCCGAGGCAGTAAAGTACCTCACCACCCTAATTAGTGTGGTTGATCTGGCACAAAGGAACTTCAGAATGGTAGGAAGGAATTTGCAAATGAATCAGACTATTTAGAATCCTGGGATGACTCGGACAGCATAACGGCTGTAAATGCTCAAAAAGATTTGGGACATTCTGCAAAAATGGTGGCATAACCACTCAGAATCACAATATCAAGGTTCCGAGATCAACTGTCAACACATGGAAGTAATAGAACTGAACTGAAGCTTGAGACCAACAATCCTACGAGTCTACGAATTAGTAACACGTGATCCTGATAGAAAGATGAGAAGCCTAGTTCTTAATCCCCGTAGAAGAGAAGAGGTCGACTCAGATCAGAATGGCATAAGGTAAAGGAGTAAAAAGAGCCTTATGTTCCATCCCACAATCAAATCCCCTACATATAACTAAAGCATTTCTAGACTCAACTTCGACCAATTTGGCTTGGTAATCCTACAGGTAGTCAGGCTCTGATACCAAAGCTGTCAGGACCCCGATCCTAAGTCACACCGATCTTGCATGTAACACATCATATCACTTTGCAACCTCACGCACGGTATTCCCACGGGTGCCACCTTACCAGGCCCGGGACTGTTTGCGCCTTTTGGCTCACGTATATGATAGTGTCGCTAGCATCCATATGAGAAAGAACCCGGGCCGACATGACTAGTCGTGAACCCAAAGTGGCGCTAACTTACGGGGACAGGCATACATGAACCAGCATCGAATGTGCCGGTCATCAGCGTGTGAATCCGGGCTGTAGCAACTGGGCTAACAGGACTCCGGGAACCTGAGCTGTAGCAGGCTAGCAGGACTCTGGAAGTCACCGCGTGACATTTCCCCGAAGGGATAGACTCCGGAACAAAGTGGATCACATGTCGGCCAGTCTAAGTGTTCCGGAGCAAGAGTACTGGGCTAGCAGGACTCCGGTAGACCGGGCTGTAGCAGACTACCATGGCTCAGTGGAAGCACTAGACTACATTTCCCCATAAGAGAGGCTACCAAGGATAAACAACTAGGTTGTCGGATCCCACACATACCAAGAATTTCAATCATACACACAATATGCCCGATATGTGTAAATACAACATGGCATCACAACAAAACTCTACAACTCAAAGTATTTATTCATTAGGCTCCGAAGAGCCAGATATTACAAACATGGGTCTCACGACTCAACATACAGAGCAGACAAGTAACAAGCACATGTGTAAGCTTAACTTGTCTGAGTACAGACAACTACAAATGAAAAAGGCTGAGAAGCCTGACTATCTACAAGACCCTGCCGAGGGCACAAGATCGTAGCTGAGGTAACAAGCTAAACGTCGAAGTCCATGCGGAACTACTAGTCAGACTGAAGTCTCTCTGCAAAAACATAAATTAAGAAAACGTGAGTACAAATGTACCCGGCAAGACATACATCAGAACTAACTACATATGCATCGGTATCAACAAAGGGGGTGGTGGAGTTTAACTGCAGTAAGCCAGCTTTGACTCGGTGGCTATCCTGAACTACGACTGCAAGTAACTCTTTTGAGGTGGCGCACACGAGTCCACATATTCACCAATCAATACACTACTATGGATCCGCTCCCGTCTCCCTACGAGAAGGCCATTCATAGCACTCACGCTTATATTGCGAGTTTTAGTGCATCCACTTTGAGTTATCTATGAACTGTACAGGCAACCCAGAAGTCCTTTACCGCGGACGCGGCTATTCGAATAGATGTTGTTAACCCTGCAGGGGTGTACTTCTTCACACACGCTCTCACCACTTACCGCCGTTTACACGACATGTACTCGGCAACCTTCAAGCGGAAGCCCAACGAGGGTGTCGGCCACGGCCTACCTAAACACTCAAGTCTCTAGTCCAAGTTTATCGCCTATTCAGGTTCCATCCGCAGTGAGTCCGGCCGAGGTTTCCACACACGGCCCCGAACGATGTGTACAGGGTTCCGCGACACCAAATGGGCGCCTGGCATACCCGGCCACGTGCCTACCGCATCACAGCCCACCCCTCGGGTCAGCGCTGCGCACGGCCTCCAGCATACTACAAACACAAGAAACTACTTGCAACTCCTGGACAGAGGACAAGGGTGGTTAAGAAGCCGAGAGGGGTCGAGTTACCGGAACCCAATGTGTGGTAGTAACTGTTCATGGATCACAAACACATAACTCAGTTCCCGAGGACGGCTGCAATGAGACAACCCACCATGTACTCCTACATGGCCTCTCACCGCTACCTTTACCAAATCGTGTTCACACACTTAGCTCTCAACAGTAGGACATGTTCACCACATTCCGATTCATTCCCGATGAATCAGACCTGACTCAACTCTAAGTAGTAGCAGGCATGACAACAAGCATGAATGAGTAGGCACATCAGGGCTCAAACAATTCCTACTCATGCTAGTGGGTTTCATCTATTTACTATGGCAATGATAGGTCATGCAGAGGAAAGGGGTTCAACTACCGCAGCATGTAGCAGATGAATCGTTGTTGTCCTAATGCAGTAAAAGAGAGCAGGAGGGAGAGAGTGGGATTGTATAGGAATGAACAAGGGGGTTTTGATTGCCTGGCACTTCTGAAGATAGCATTGGGTCTTCATCAGTGTCAACGATCACATCGTCGTAGCAACGTCTACTAAGAGGGGACAATTACCGGCAACAGAGAGAAAACACAATCAATGCAATGCAACAATATGATGCATGAATATGACATGGCAAAATGAGTGTGTTGGGCTAATGCATCTACAACCAGGGTGGTTTGAGCTCATTTGAATCAAAGATTCAAATACAAACTCAAGTTATGGGTTTATAAAGTGCATTAACATGTTTTGAGCTAAACAGCAAGTGTAAGTTGCTCTAACATGCATGAAACCAGTACAGATGGATAGATTGGATTTTTCTGATCATTTTTTATATATAAATCTTTGTATTTGGAGTTACAGATTAATTTCTATGATTTTTAGAAGTTTAAACATTTTTCTGGATTTTATAATTCATTTCTGAAATATAAAATCGCCAGAAAATGATTATGAGGTCAGCATGACGTAAGCCTGGCGTCAGTAGGTCAACTGGGCTGCCCCTGGTCAAACCTGACCAGTGGGACCCACACGTCAGTGTCTCAGGGCTGGTTTGGGTGGATGACAGGTGGGACCGGTCAACACTGACTTGACCAAGTCAAACTGACACGTGGGGTCCACCGCAGTTAGATTAACCTTAAACTATTTTGGTTAGCCGGTTAGTTAGGCGGTGGGGCCCGGCTGTCATTGACTCCAGGGGGTAGTTAGTAGGGTGATTAGGCCCTAATGGCCGGTTACATCGGTAGTTAACCGCCGGCGACCATAGCCAACGGCGGAGGTACTCGGGCCGGCCGATTCCGGTGGCTGTTTGAAACACGGCTAGGCTCATTCGAATGCCTGCAGAGAGGCACGTCGGGTGGTGCAAGTGGCAGCTGCTAGGGAGGGCTGTAGCGTCGCCGGCGTCGAGGTGGGCGGCGGTGGCGCTTGGGCACATGCGGGCAACGGTGGTACGGGGCACGAGCGAGCAAGGTGAAGGTCTAGGCAACGTCCTGGGATCACCAGGAGCTTGATGTGGTGCGAAGGCGCGCCTGTCTCGAGCTCAGGCCACGACGGCGGCAAGGCAGGCGGCGGCTGGAGCTCGGCTAGCACGGCCTAGGCGCTAGGGTGTGGCAACGGCAGCAGGAAAAGGGGGGAAAGAATCGGGGGCTCACAGCGCATCGGATGGGGTCATCGACGAGCTCGGGGACGGACGGTTGACGGCGAATCAACGAAGACGGCCAGCGAGAAGATGCGACAGTGACAAGATCGAAGGCGGCGATTCCAGGCATCCAAGGACATGTGTTGCGGCGTGGAGCTTCACATCATCGAGGCGGACCAAGGGAACACGTCCACGGGGCAAGGGGACGGCAGTGGGCACGGTGTTTTGCGGCGGCGCATTCTGGCTCGTTCAGGCGCTCGTGAGAGAGAGAGCAGAGGGGAGGGGAGAGACCGCGTGTGAGAGAGAGAGGGTAGAGAGGTGTGTGGCATCTCCAGGGCGACGTCGGGGAAGCCGCAGCAAGCAGGAGGTGGCGCGCGCGTGCCGGCGTGCCGCGGCCACATGCGGTCTGTCCGTCTCGCGCGCCGAGGAAGATGACTGGCAAGGTGGGCTTGGGTGGGCTGCTCAGAAGCTGGGCCGACTACAGTAGCAGGCCGCCAGGTACGTTTCTGTTCTGTTTGTTTTCTTTTTATTTATTTGGCCACTATTTTAAATTCAAACAAAATTCAAAACAAGTGCCAACTTCTCTGAAATATTTTTATGTTCCTAGATGGACTTTTCCAAAGCACATAAAACATTTCAGTGGCATTTGAAGTTATATTCTAGTTATATGAATATAATTCAAATTCAAATACCTATTCATTTAAATTCACAGTCCCAAAAATAAATCCTTAAAAAATGTTGAGTAACTCTGGGTTGGACCAAAACACTTGCCAAAATTGTCAAACATTATTTAAGGCCATTTGGAAACATTGAATGCATTTTCAGGGTTATTTGCCCTTATTTTAAATAAATTTTTGAGGCTTTTCAAATTCCCTCAATTCAACTTTCAGAATTTAGACATGATGCATGTACGCAATGCCACTAATTACAAGCATTATTCTAGGGCTGTGACACGACTACATCAACCGCGTTGTCATAACGGTTCCGCTTACGGTCTACGAGGGTACATAGACAACACTCTCCCCTCTCGTTGCTATGCATCACCATGATCTTGTATGTGCGTAGGAATTTTTTTGAAATTACTACATTCCCCAACAGTGGCACGAGTAGAACACAAGTGAGTTGTGGGCGATACAAGTCATACTGCTTACCAGCATGTCATACTTTGGTTTGGCGGTATTGTTGGATGAAGCGGCCCGGACCGAAATTACGCGTACGCTTACGCGAGATTGGTTCTACCGACGTGCTTTGCACACAGGTGGCTGGCGGGTGTCAGTTTCTCCAACTTTAGTTGAACCAAGTGTGACTACGCCCGATCCTTGTCGAAGGTTAAAACAACACTAACTTGACGAAATATCGTTGTGGTTTTGATGCGTAGGTAAGAACGGTTCTTGCTCAGCCCGTAGCAGCCATGTTAAACCTGCAACAACAAAGTAGAGGACGTCTAACTTGTTTTTGCAGGGCATGTTGTGATGTGATATGGTCAAGGCATGATGCTATATTTTATTGTATGAGATGATCATGTTTTGTAACCGAGTTATCGGCAACTGGCAGGAGCCATATGGTTGTCGGTTTATTGTATGCAATGTAATCGCGCTGTAATTGCTTTACTTTATCACTAAGCGGTAGCGATAGTCGTAGAAGCAATAATTGGCGAGACGACAACGATGCTACGATGGAGATCAAGGTGTCGCGCCGGTGACAATGGTGATCATGACGGTGTTTTGGAGATGGAGATCAAAGGCACAAGATGATGATGGGCATATCATATCACTTATATTGATTGCATGTGATGTTTATCCTTTATGCATCTTATTCTGCTTTGATTGATGGTAGCATTATAAGATGATCTCTCACTAAAAATTTCAAGGTAAAAGTGTTCTCCCTGAGTATGCACCGTTGCCAAAGTTCGTCGTGCCGAGACACCACGTGATGGTCGGGTGTGATAAGCTCTACATTCATATACAACGGGTGCAAGCCAGTTTTGCACACGCAGAAATACTCGGGTTAGATTTGACGAGCCTAGCATATGCAGATATGGCTTTGGAACACTGAGACCGAAAGGTCGAGCGTGAATCATATAGTAGATATGATCAACATAGTGATGTTCACCATTGAAAACTACTCCATCTCACGTGATGATCGGACATGGTTTAGTTGATATGGATCACGTGATCACTTAGATGATAAGAGAGATCTCTATCTAAGTGGGAGTTCTTAAGTAATATGATTAATTGAACTTAAATTTATCATGAACTTAGTACCTTATAGTATTTTGCTTGTCTATGTTGTTGTAGATCAATAGCTCGCGTTTAGCTCCCCTGTTTTATTTTTTGTTATGTTCCTAGAGAAAACTAAGTTGAAAAATGTTAGTAGCGATGATGCAGATTGGATCCATGATCTGAGGATTATCCTCATTGCTGCACAGAAGAATTATGTCCTTGATGCACCGCTAGGTGACAGACCGATTGCAGGAGCAAATGCAGACGTTATGGATGTTTGGCAAGCTGGATATGATGACTACTTGATAGTTTAGTGCACTATGCTTTACGGCTTAGAATCGGGGCTTCAAAGACATTTTTGAAACGCCACGGAGCATATGAGATGTTCCAAGAGTTGAAATTAGGGTTTCAGACTCATGCCCATGTAGAAAGGTATGAGACCTTTGACAAGTACTTTGCCTACAAGATGGAGGAGAATAGCTTAGCTAGTGAGCATGTGCTCAGAATGTCTGAGTACTACAATCACTTGAATCAAGTCAGAGTTAATCTTCCAGATAAGATAGTGATTGACAGAGTTCACTAGTCACTATCACCAAGTTACTAGAACTTCATGATGAACTATAATATGCAAGGGATAACGGAAATGATTTCCAAGCTCTTCGTGATGCTGAAATCGACGAAGGTAGAAATCAAGAAAAGCATCAAGTGGTGATGGTTGAAAAGACCACTAGTTTCGAGAAAAGGGCAAAGGGAAGAAGGGGAACTTCAAAAAGAACGGCAAGCAAGTTGCTGCTTCCGTAAAGAAGCCCAAAGCTAGACCCAAACCTGAAACTGAGTGCTTCTACTGCAAAGGAAATGGTCACTGAATGTGGAACTGTCATATATACTTGGCGGATAAGAAGGATGGCAAAGTGATCAAAGGTATATTGGATATACATGTTATTGATGTGTACTTTACTAGTGTTTATAGCAACCCCTCAGTATTTGATACTAGTTCAGTTGCTAAGATTAGTAACTCGAAACGGGAGTTGCAGAATGACCAGAGACTAGTTAAGGGTGAAGTGACGATGTGTGTTGGAAGTGGTTCCAAGATTGATAAGATTGTCATCGCACACTCCCTATACTTTCAGGATTAGTGTTGAACCTAAATAAATGTTATTTGGTGTTTGCGTTAAGCATGAATATGATTTGATCATGTTTATTGCAATACAGTTATTCATTTAAGTTAGAAAATAATTGTTGTTCTGTTTACATGAATAAAACCTTATATGGTCATACACCCAATGAAAATGGTTTGTTGGATCTCGATCCTAGTGATACACATATTCATAATATTGAAGACAAAAGATGCAAAGTTAATAATGATAGTGCAACTTATTTGTGGCACTGTCGTTTAGGTCATATTGGTGTAAAGCGCATGAAGAAACTCCATGCTGATGGGATTTTGGAATCACTTGATTATGAATCACTTGATGCTTGCGAACCATGCCTTATGGGCAAGATGACTAAGACTTCGTTCTCCGGAACAATGGAGCGAGCAACTGACTTATTGGAAGTAATACATACTGATGTATGCGATCCGATGAGTGTTGAGGCTCGCGGCAGGTGTCGTTATTTTCTGACCTTCACAGATGATTTGAGCAGATATGGGTATATCTACTTGATGAAACAAAAGTCTGAAATGTTTGAAAAGTTCATATAATTTCAGAGTGAAGTGGAAAATTATCGTAACAAGAAAATAAATTTTCTACGATCTGATCGTGGAGGGGAATATTTGAGTTAGGGGTTTGGTGTTCATTTGTAACAATGCGGAATAGTTTCACAACTCACGCCACCTGGAACACCACAGCATAATGGTGTGTCCGAGCATCGTAACCGTACTTTATTAGATATAGTGCAATCTATGATGTCTCTTACCGATTTACCACTATCGTTTTGGGCTATGCATCAGAGACAGCTGCATTCACGTTAAAAAGGGCACCATCTAAATCCGTTGAGAGGACACAATATGAACTGTGGTTTGGCAAGAAACCAAAGTTGTCGTTTCTTAAAGTTTGGGGTTGTGGTGCTTATGTGAAAAAGTTTCATCCTGAAAAGCTCAAACCCAAAATCGGTGAAATGTTTCTTCATGGGATATCCAAAGGAGACAGTTGGGTACACCTTCTATCACAGATCCGAAGGCAAGACATTCATTGCTAAGAATGGATCCTTTCTAGAGAAGGAGTTTCTCTCGAAAGAAGTGAGTGGGAGGAAAGTAGAACTTGATGAGGTAACTGTACCTGCTCCCTTATTGGAAAGTAGTTCATCACAGAAATCTGTTCCTGTGACTCCTACACCAATTAGTGAGGAAGCTAATGACGATGACCATGTAACTTCAGATCAAGTTACTACCGAACCTCCTAGGTCAACCAGAGTGAGATCCGCACCAGAGTGGTTGACTATGACAAACCTACGAACTACGAGGAAGCGATGCTGAGCCCAGATTCCGTGAAATGGCTTGAGGCCATGAAATCTGAGATGGGATCCATGTATGAGAACAAAGTGTGGACTTTGGTTGACTTGCCCGTTGATCGGCAAGCCATAGAAAATAAATGGATCTTCAAGAGGAAGATGGACGCTGAGAGTAGTGTTACTATCTACAAAGCTAGACTTGTCAAAAATGGTTTTGACAAGTTCAAGGTGTCGACTACGATGAGATTTTCTCACTCGTAGCGATGCTTAAGTCTGTCCGAATCATGTTAGCAAATTGCCACGTTTTGTGAAATCTGGCAAATAAATGTCAAAACTACATTCCTTAATGGATTTCTTAAAGAAGAGTTAAATATGATGCAACCAGAAGGTTTTATCGATCCTAAAGGTGCTAACAAAATGTGCAAGCTCCAGCGATCCATCTATGGACTGGTGCAAGCATCTCGGAGTTGGAATATACGCTTTGATGAGTTGATCAAATCATATAGTTTTATACAGACTTGCGGTAAAGCCTGTATTTACAAGAAAGTGAGTGTTAGCACTACAACATTTCTGATAAATATATGTGAATGACCTATTGTTGATCGGAAATAATGTAGAATTTTCTGGAAAGCATAAAGGAGTATTTGAAAGGAGTTTTTCAAAGAAAGACCTCGGTGAAGCTGCTTACATATTGAGCATCGAGATCTATAGAGATAGATCAAGACGCTTGATAAGTTTTTTCAATGAGTACATACCTTGACAAGATTTTGAAGGAGTTCACAATGGAACAGTCGAAGAAAGTGTTCTTGCCTGTGTTACAAGGTGTGAAATTGAGTAAGACTCAAAGCCCGACCATGGCAGAAGATAGAAAGAGCATGAAAGTCATTCCCTATGCCTCAGCCATAGGTTCTATAAAGTATGCCATGCTGTGTACCAGATCTATTATATACCCTACACTAAGTTTGGCAAGGGAGTACAATAGTGATCTAGGAGTAGATCACTGAACAGCGGTCAAAATTATCCTTAGCGGAATATGGATATGTTTCTCGATTATGCAGGTGACAAAAGGTTCATCGTAAAGGGTTACGACGATGCAAGTTTTGACACTGATCCAGATGACTCTAAGTCTCAATCTGGATACATATTAAAAGTGGGAGAAATTAGCTAAATACATATGGATCTGAATTTGGCAGACCCGTTGACTAACTTCTCTCACAACAAAACATGATCACACCTTAGTACTCTTTGGTTGTTAATCACATGGCGATGCGAACTAGATTACTGACTCTAGTAGACCCTTTGAGTGTTGGTCACATGGCGATGTGAACTATGGGTATTAATCACATGGTGGTGTGAACTATTGGTGTTAAATCACATGGCGATGTGAACTAGATTATTGACTCTAGTGCAAGTGGGAGACTGAAGGAAATATGCCCTAGAGGCAATAATAAAGTTATTATTTATTTCCTTATTTCATGATAAATGTTTCTTATTCATGCTAGAATTGTATTAACTGGAAACTTAGTACATGTGTGAATACATAGACAAACAAAGTGTCACTAGTATGCCTCTACTTGACTAGCTCGTTGAATCAAAGATGGTTAAGTTTCCTAGCCATAGACATGAGTTTTCATTTGATTAATGGGATCACATCATTAGAGAATGATGTGATTGACTTGACCCATTTCGTTAGCTTAGCACTTGATCGTTTAGTATGTTGCTATTGCTTTCTTCATGACTTATACATGTTCCTATGACTATGAGATTATACAACTCCCGAATACTGGAGGAACACTTTGTGTGCTACCAAACGTCACAACGTAACTGGGTGATTATAAAGGTGCTCTACAGGTGTCTCCGATGGTACTTGTTGACTTGACATAGATCGAGATTAGGATTTGTCACTCCGATTGTCGGAGAGGTATCTCTGGGCCCTCTCGGTAATGCACATCACTAGAAGCCTTGCAAACAATGTGACTAATGAGTTAGTTGCGGGATGATGCATTACGGAATGAGTAACGAGATTGAACTAGGTATTGAGATACCGATGATCGAATCTCAGGCAAGTAACATACCTATGACAAAGGGAACAACGTATGTTGTTATGCGATTTGACCGATAAAGATCTTCATAGAATATGTGGGAACCAATATGAGCATGCAGGTTCCGCTATTGGTTATTGACCGGAAATGTGTCTCGGTCATGTCTACATAGTTCTCGAACCCGTAGGGTCCGCACGCTTAACCTTCGGTGACGGTCGGTATTATGAGTTTATGTGTTTTGATGTACCGAAGCTAGTTCGGAGTCCCGGATGAGATCGGGGACATGACGAGGAGTCTCGAAATGGTCGAGACGTAAAGATCAATATATTGGACGACTATATTCGGACATCGGAAAGGTTCCGAGTAATTCGGATATTTTTCGGAGTATCGGGGAGTTATGGGAATATGGGGGAAGAAGTATTGGGCCTCATGGGCCAAGTGGTGGAAGAGAGGAGGCAGGACAAGGCAGGGTGCGCGGCCCCCTAGCCCAAACCTAATTGTACTAGGGGGTCGGCCCCCCTTTCCTCCTTTCCTCCCTCTCCTTCCTTCTCCCTCCCTTCGTCTTGGTGGACTCCTACTAGGACTTGGAGTCCTAGTAGGACTCCACACTTTGGCGCGCTTCTTGGGACGGCCGGGCTCCCCTCCTCTCCTCCTTTATATACTGAAGCATGGAGCACCCCATAGACACAAGTTGAGCAGTTAATCTTTTAGCCGTGTGCGGTGCCCCCCTCCACCATAATCCACCTCGTTCATATCATCGTAGTGCTTAGGCGAAGCCCTGCGCCGGTAGCTTCATCATGACCGTCATCACGCCATCGTGCTGACGATCGTCACCGAGCCGAACGTGTGCAGATCACGGAGGTGTCGTACTTTCGGTGCTAGGATCAGTCGATCGTGAAGACGTACGACTACATCAACCGCGTTGTCATAACGCTTCCGCTTACGGTCTATGACAGTACATAGACAACACTCTCCCCTCTCGTTGCTACGCATCACCATGATCTTGCGTGTCCGTAGGTTTTTTTTTGAAATTACTACGTTCCCCAACAGTGCCCTATAGTGGGTTCGATCTTACGGTGCTTGATCCTAGTGACAGAAAGGGAACCGACACGTATGTATCGTTGCTACTAAGGATAAAAAGATGATATCTATATCTACGCAATAGATAAACGGATCTTGTCTACATCATGTCATCATTCTTATTGCATTACTCCGTTTTTCCATGAACTTAATACACTAGATTCATGCTGGATAGCGGTCGATGTGTGGAGTAATAGTAGTAGATTCAGGCAGGAGTCGGTCTACTAATCCTGGACGTGATGCCTATGTAATGATCATTTCCTTGATATCGTCATAATTATTTGAAGTTCTATCAATTGCCCAACAGTAATTTGTTTACCCACCGTTTGCTATTTTTCTCGAGAGAAGCCACTAGTGAAACCTACGGCCCCGGGTCTTCTTTCCCATATAGTTGGCTTGCGATCTACTTTTGCTTTGCGTTTATTTTGAGATCTATTCAACCAAAAAAAATACAAAAATACCTTGCTGCAATTTATTCTTATTTATTTTGTTTGGCGTTCGATCTATCAATCTACTACAATTTTCCTCACGTCCGCTCTGCCTATCTTGAGGCGCCGTACCCCGGAAGGGATTGACAACCCCTTTAACACGTCGGGTTGCGAGTATTTGTTCTTTATGTGCAGGGTCTATTTACGTTGTGTTGCTTGGTTCTCCTACTGGTTCGATAACCTTGGTTTCATATCTGAGGGAAATAACTACCGCCGCTATGCTGCATTATCCCTTCCTCTTTGGGGAAATACCGACGTAGCTTCAAGCAACATCAAAAGGAATTTCTGGCACCGTTGCCGGGGAGGATCTTCATCACAACCAGGTTCCTAATCACAAATCTCATCTCCTCGCAATTTACATTATTTTCCATTTTCCTCTCGTTTTCCTGTCCCCCACTTCACAAAAATTTGCCGTTTTATTCGCCTCTCTTTTTCCGTTCGCCGTTTCCTTGCCGGATCTGTTTTTGAGTGCAATCTTGTTGTGTGGTCATCATGACTCAAGAGAACACCAAATTGTGTGACTTCTCAAATACCAACAACAATGATTTTATTGGCACTCCCATTGCTCCTCCCGCCACTAGTGCGGAGTCTTGTGATATTAATACTGCTTTGCTGAATCTTGTTATGAAGGACCAATTTTCCGGTACTCCTAATGAGGATGCCGCGTCCCATCTTAATACCTTCGTGGAATTATGCGATATGCAAAAGAAAAAAGATGTGGACAATGATGTGGTCAAGATGAAATTATTTCCGTTTTCTTTGCATGATTCTACAAAAATTTGGTTCTCTTCTTTGCCTCGCAATAGTATCGATTCATGGAATAAGTGCAAAGATGCTTTTATCACTAAGTATTTTCCGCCCCGAAAAATCATTTCCCTTAGAACCCAGATCATGAATATCAAGCAACTTGAACATGAGCATGTTGCACAATCTTGGGAAAGGATGAAAATGATGCTAAGGAATTGCCCAACTCATGGGTTAAATTTTTGGATGATCATACAAAAACTTGATGCGGGGTTGAATTTTGTTTCTCGTAATCTTTTAGATTCCGCCGCGGGTGGTACTTTTATGGAAATTACTTTGGGTGAAGCCACCAAATTTCTTGATAATATCATGGCAAATTATTCACAATGGCATACCGAAAGGGCGCCTACTAGTAAAAAAGTTAATTCGGTTGAAGAAATTTCTTCTTTGAGTGATAAAGTCGATGCTCTTATGAAATTAGTTGCTCGTAAAAGTGCTCCTATTGATTTTAATGATATGCCTTTGTATACCTTGATTGAGCAAAATAGTGATGCCTTTGATGTGAATTTTATCTCTTGAAATAATTTCAACAACAATGCTTATAGAGGAAATTTCAATCCTAGGCCTTTTCCTAGTAATAACTCTAATAATTATGGTAATTCCTATGGAAATCAATCTTAGAATAATAATAGGAATACCTCTGATCTTGAGAATAATATTAAAGAATTTATCAACATGCAAAAAGTTTTCAACACTTCCATAGAAGAAAAGTTGAATAAGATTGATGATTTGTCTAGAAGTGTTGATAGAATTGCTCATGATGTGGAAAATCTCAAGTTGAAAAGTTTTGGGCCTAAGGTTGATGAATCAATTAAAGCTCTTTATGTTTCTATGAAAGTAAGAAAAGAACTGCTATGCTTAGAGCTAAAAGAGAATCTTAGAGAAAGCTTTTTCTAGTGATTATTCTTGCAAAAATGATGAAGATCTTAAAATGATTGGTGTTTCTTCTATTGATTCCTTGTTTAGTAAAGATAAGATTGATGAAAAAGGGACTGGAGAAGAGTCAACTTTAGGTAGAATGCGTCCCAATATTTTGGAGGGTGAAAATCTTGTTGAGAAAATTGATGAAAGTGGGTTTGGAGAGGTCGAAACTTTAGTTAGTGATGCACCCACTCTTTTGGATTACAAAGACTTTAATTATGATAGTTGCTCTTTGATTGATTGTATTTCTTTGTTGCAATGCATGCTAAATTCACCCCATGCTTATGAACAAAACAAAGCTTTTACTAAACATATTGTTGATGCTATGATGAAAGCTTTGGAAGAAAAATTGGAATTAGATGTATCAATTCCTAGAAAATTGCATGATGAATGGGAACCTACTAGCAAAGTCAAGATTAAAAATTATGAGTGTTTTGCTTTGTGTGACTTGGGTGCTAGTGTTTCTAAAATTCCGAAATCTTTATGTGATGTGCTTGGTCTTACCAATCTTGAAGAATGTTCTTTAAATTTGCACTTGGCGGATTCTACAATTAAAAAGCCTATGAAAAGAATTAATGATGTTCTTATTATTGCAAATAGGAATTATGTGCCCATAGATTTTATTGTTCTTAATATTGATTGCAATCCGTCTTGTCCAATTATTCTTGGTAGACCGTTTTTACGCACTATTGGATGCCGTGAATTGATATGAAAGAAGGCAATATTAAGTTCAATTTCCTTGAGGAAGGGTATGGAACACTTCCCTAGAACAGAATAAGGCCACCTTATGAATCAATCATGAGGGGCATCTTATGGATCTCGAAACCAAAGATGACAAAACTTAGATCCTTGCCATTATGCCTAGCTAAGGTGTAAAACTATAGCGCTTGTTGGGAGGAAACCCAATGAATAAAATTTATTTTTGCTTTTTGCTTTCTGTTCTTGAGTGTTTGCACAATTATGCTACTGTATGATGTGTTTTTTGTGTTTTAATTAGTGTTTGTTCCAAGTAAAGCCTTTAGGATCTTCTTGGGTGATAGTTGTTTGATCTTGCTGGAAAAAACAGAAACTTTTGCCTCACGAAGAATAATTTCATAAATCACAGAAAAGAGCTTTTGCCCTGATTCTTTTTGCAGAAGATTAATATACACATTACCCTGGTCGTCCTAATGTTTTAGAATTTTTGGAGTTCCAGAAGTATTCTAAAGTTCCAGATTACTACAAACTGTTCTGTTTTGACAGATTCTATTTTTTTGTGTTGTGTGCTTATTTTGATGGCTCTATGGTTTTATTTGATAAGTTTTTGCCATAGAAAAGTTGGAATACAGTAGATATAATACAAAAACAAAATATGAATAGGTTTGATACAACACTTATAGTAGTGGTTTGCTTTCTTTACTAATGGGTC
Source organism: Triticum aestivum (assembly GCF_018294505.1). Taxonomy (NCBI): domain Eukaryota; kingdom Viridiplantae; phylum Streptophyta; class Magnoliopsida; order Poales; family Poaceae; genus Triticum; species Triticum aestivum. The sequence goes on from NC_057802.1 coordinate 563,375,386, forward strand.
TCACAAAGGTTTTGCTGAGTTTTGTGTGATTGAAGTTTTCAAGTTTTGGGTTATCTTACGATGGATGAAAGAAGGATGGAGAGCCTAAGCTTGGGGATGCCCCGGCATCCCAAGGTATTATCCAAGAATGAGCAACAAACTAAGCTTGGGGATGCCCCGAGAGGCATCCCTTTCTTCTAACGACCATCGATATTTTACTCAAAGCTATATTTTTATTCGTCACATACTATGTGTTTTGCTTGGAGCGTCTTGTATGATATGAGTCTTTGCTGTTTTATTTTGTGTTTTAAGTCTTGATCCTTGCTAGACACACCTATTTGAGAGAGCCAAATTATGTCATGACTTGTTAGAATTGCTCTCTATGCTTCACTTAAATTTTTATGAGCTATGGACTTGCTCTAGTGCTTCACTTATATCTTTTTGAGCACGGTGTGCTTTAGTATTTTTGAAGAAATGCTCTCTTGCTTCACTTAGATTTATTTGAGAGTTAGTAAAATTTTCAAGAAATTCCTCTTGCTTCACTTAAATTATTTGAGAGAAAGAAAAATTTATGCTCATGATCTTCACTTATATTTGTTTGAGCTTATCAAAAGCAACACATGAAAATTAGTCCAAAGTGATAGATATCCAAGAAGGATATAATAAAAACTTTCATGAAGATCATTGGACAAAATAAAACTTGATTCTTAGTAATAGTTTTGAGATATGATGATGTGATATGTGAGTTATGTTGATGAGTAATTATGATTTAATAAAATATTGGTGTTAAGGTTTGTGATTCCCTATGCATGCACGAAAGTCAATAATCATGCAATGAAAATTATATCCTACTTGTGGTGCATTATTCGGTGTTAATTATGCTTAATGCTTGCTTATGCTATTATTCATTTCTTGGTTGGTCGCTTCTCAATCTTTTTGCTAGCCTTCATTTTGCACTAAGTATGATCTCTACTTGTGCATCCAAAATCCTTTAAACTAGTTTTGCCACATGAGTCCACTATATCTACCTATATGCGGTATTCTTTTGCCATTCTAAGCAAATTTGCATGTGCCATCTCTAATTTTCAAAATAAACTTCTCTTTTGTGTGTTTGTTTCGCTTGCGGAACGGTAACAGGTGGCTAATATTTTCCATGCTGGATGTGTTATTCTCACGATGAGTGTTTATTCACTTGTCATTGCATGAGAGTGAGGCAAAGGTTTTAGGGATGCCCAGTCCCGAAATGCAAAAATGAATTTACTTTATGTTGTCAAATAATAAATTCCTTGGAAAGTGTTGGTATGGAAGGCAACTGTGGATTCGACTATCCATGGAAAGTGAAAGTATGGTGGAAAAAGGAATAAACTTTAATTTCTGTTTGGGAACCGCCTATGGCATATCTAGCATGGAAAGTGTTCGGAACTCTCAGTCATTTTTGTTGGTGCGATGGATACACCTCCCAAAATGTTTTTATCTCTATTTTTCACTTTGAGCTCTGGCACCTCTACAAATCCCTACTTCCCTCTACGAAGGGCCTTTCTTTTACTTTATGTAATTTTTATTTTGAATTTGAGTCTCCATCCTCTCTTATAAAAGCACCAACTAAGAGGCAATATGATCTTCCTTAAGTATTGGGTGTAGCTAATATTCGAGTGTGTTTCATGAATGGATCAATGTTTGAGCATGATGGGCTAGGGATAACTTGTTTTAGCATTGATATTTTGAAAGACATGGTTGCTTGTTGATATGCTTGAGTATCTAAATTATTATGTCAAAACTAGACTATTGCTTTGAATCACATAAAAGTCCAAATGTCCATGCTATAAAGAAAAGAATATGATATGACATGATAAACAACACTCCACATCAAAAATTCTATTTTTATGACTTACCTACTCGAGGACGAGCAGGAGTTAAGCTTGGGGTTGCTGATACGTCTCCAATGTATCTATAATTTTTGATTGTTCCATGTTGTTTTATTATCAATCTTGGATGTTTTATAACCATTTTATAGTCATTTTATATCATTTTTGGTACTAACCTATTGACATAGTGCCAAGTGCCAGTTGCCGTTTTTTCCATGTTTTTTACATCGCAGGAAATCAATATCAAACGGAGTCCAAATTCCACGAAACTATACGGAGATTTTTTATGGACCGGAAGGAAGATGTTGGGCCCTCGTTGCACCTGGGGGGAGTTCCGAGGAGGGGACAACCCACCAGCGCGCGCGAGGAGGCCCAGGCGTGCCCGTGTGGGTTGTGCCCCCAAGACCGCCTCTTTGCTCTATAAATACCCAAATATTCCAGAAACCGTAAGAGCGTCGACGAAATATTCATCCAGCCGCCGCAGAGTCCAGAACCACCAGATCCAATCTAGACACCATCACGGAGGGTTTCACCACTTTCATTGGTGCCTCTCCGATGATGCGTGAGTAGTTCTTTCTAGACCTTCGGATCCGTAGTTAGTAGTTAGATGGCTTCCTCTCTCTCGCTGAATTCTCAATACAATGGTCTCTTGGAGATCCATATGATGTAACTCTTTTTGCGGTGTGTTTGTTGGGATCTGATGAACTTCGTGTTTATGATCAGTTATATCTTTTTATATCCATGACAGTTATTTGAGTTTCTTTGATCTCTTATAGCCTCGTATTTCTTCTCCGGTATTTGGGTTTTGTTTGGCCAACTTGATCTATTTATCTTGCAATGGGAAGAGGTGCCCGGTAGTCGGTTCGATCTTACGGTGCTTGATCCTAGTGACAGAAAGGGAACCGACATGTATGTATCGTTGCTACTAAGGATAAAAAGATGAGACACTACAAAAAAATACACTTCCGCGATGATACGTGTTTGTCACAGTAGGTCGCGTTTTTTGTCATGCATGTACATCCATGATGATTTTATGATAGAATCAAGATAGTCATACGTGTGCTGTCGTAGAAGTATTCCATGACATTACCAAAATTATCATCACGGAAGTGTCCACTTCCATGACGATAAATCGCGCGTCACAGAAGTGCTTTCGTCAAGGGTGACCGACACGTGGCATCCACCATAACGGAACGCCGTTAAGCTATCGGGTCGGGTTTTGGATCCGATAACCCGTTAACAGCCCCGACCAATGGGAAATTTCCACGTGTAAAATTCTTATTGGCCGGATGAAACACGTGTCAGCTTGTCAGTGGGTCAGATAGGCGCCTATGATATGTCGACACGTGCCACGGCCCACCACTGGCCCATTTAGCTTACAAAGCCGGCCCGTTTGACTTGGTCAAAAGTTAACGGGCTGGCCCATGAAAAGCCTGTTAACGGTCTCTTCGCAAATAGCGCATTTTACGGCTCGTTAACTCACGGCCCGTTAGGCCCTAAAGGAAATCGGCCCAACAACGTCATGTGGGCCGTCGAATATAACACCAGCCCATTTCACTTTCGGCCCATGTATGGCCCACGACGTCTTTCGGCCCATATGAGGCCTTCGTATCTTTCGGCCCTTTACAGGCCCACGGTGACTCTAGCCCATAATGAACAGTAATTTTCTTTATACCCGTTAACGGCCCGTGATTTACATGGGCCGTTTCCAGCCCGTGTTAGCTTTCGGCCTATTGACGGCCCATACGTTCTTGGGCTCCTTTTCGGCCCTCGATTACTTCCGGCCCGTTACTGGCCTGTTCCCCTAATGGGCCAAATTCGGCCCATGGCAAGAGTCGGCCCGTTACTGGCCTGTTCCCCTAATGGGCCAAATTCGGCCCATGGCAAGAGTCGGCCCGTTACTGGCCTGTTACCCTAATGGGCCAAATTCGGCCCATGGCAAGAGTCGGCCCGTTTCTGGCCTGTTAACCCGTTGCGCCGTTTCCAGCCCGTCCTATATTCTGGCCCATTAACGACCCGTTATGCCTGTGACAGAATTAAGCCTTTGCTGTCCTACGGCCTGTTAACGGCCTGTTACCGTGCTGGGCCGATACCAATTACGCCCGATTACGGCCCATGTAGACCCATTTATCCGACGGCCCGAGGCCCACCGATTACAGGCCCATTTATCGACGGCCCGTAGGAGACCCATGGATCCTACGGCCCGTATATGGCCCATGGTAGTTGCGGCCACTAGCAAACCAGGGAAAAAGAAGACTAGGAAATAAATAAGGCCGAAACTAACGCTAGGCTATTAAGGCGATTGCACAGATTACATCCACTCGGCATCAAAGATCGCCACCAGTGCAAATATAGGGAACACCCTACACTATACAAAAATGGCTTGCTGTTTTCTTCAGCCGGTGGCTGCACGTTAAGAATAAATTTTGTATCGCACCAAAACAAATTACAACTATATAACAAAAGGAAGGTTGGCATAAAACTTAACAGTCTAGCAGATAAATGCACCACCAGAAGTTCAGAAGCTCAGTTCATTTGACCTGACTGTTACGTTTTCATGTTGTATTGTCCGATGGAGCACCATAACCCTCGCCTTCATTTCCCCTAGGCTCCTGAACAACATAGCAAATGTCTGATAGTCTGGTTTCAAAACCATGCATATCTTGACGACATTGAGCAATGTTTCTCCTTGTTTCACAAAGGGTCTCTGTTAGGGAATGGACTTGTGTCTGGAGCGCAGATACAACATTGCTTTGAGCTTGCATATCTTGATCATGAGGCAGTTTGGACGATATTGCCTTAACAACCAACCCAGTATTACGCAGGAACGTGCTTTTGGCACTGTTAGTGGACAGGTACTGACCCACTGCAGCAAGAGCTGACATTGCGGTTATAGTTGCCTCGCCACCTTCAGAAGGTGGCGGTTCCACCATTTTTTCCATAGCTCGCTGAAAAGTTGAGGTTTTACATTAGTAGTACCAGAACAGAAGATATTAAGGAGGCAGCAAAACCAAACAAAATAGCTTTGGTCTATATACAGAACTTATTCTGGTGAACCCATGTAAAATATTAGTTGTATTTTATTGCAAAGTACATAATAAAACCAGGTTCCAAACATATGACCATGTACCATCGCTAATGTATTGTCTATTTCTTCACATTGTATTGAGGGCTAAGGATAAAGAGACGAAGTTTATAATACGGTAAGCATAGTATGACATCATTCATATCACAAAACAACTGAGAACAGACAAACAGGCAATTGTAACGTTGTGTGGGCAAGTCCAGCACGGAACTAGATTACGGGTCAAGATCAAAGGAACATCACTCCTCTCTTTTAAACCTTGTAAGGTGCAATGATACGCTAAGACAATTGTGTATAAAATTGAAAAGAGTAATAGACATTGGCTGCAAACCATGCAGTTCAAGGCACAAGTCAGAGTAAGTAGTAGTTAAAAGGCATGAGGATTAAGGACTTACAACAGCGGCTTTGACTGGTGTAGTCATGCCCTTCTTCTTGCTGGTGTGACAGTCCTTGAAGATTTCCACAGCATTTGGTTCAGGTACTTTTTGGTCCTTGCGGGCTTTCCTCTGCATTTCGAACAAGTCAATATAGATCTGATAATATGGTACAGCGAAAAGAGTGAAACAACAGCTAATTACAAGAGCCTCGCAGTGTGCAATATAGCTACGAGATCCTGTCGTCTGTTGGAATTTCACTTTCGTACGGTTGGCCTTGTTCTTTGAACAGTTCACCTACAAGAAGATAGATTTGTGTGGCACATGCGTAAATAGGACTTCAACATGTGATCTGATCACATATATATAATGTACCTGATACTTCGGATCAGACCAGTGTTTAACAAGGCCCCTCCAGTCTTCATCCGATATATTTTCCACTGGAGATGTTTGGGAAAGTTCACTGTTAGCCTTGCCTTCAAAGTGAGTTTTCCTCAAGTTATACCGATACTGTCGCAGAGCAGACTTGAAAACATGGGTGCAAGCTTGTCTGGTTGCATCATCTTGGCTATCCAACTTGAACCTCATCTGTTGAAAATTATGGGAGTCTCATTATCAGCAACCTAGAAAGTATGGGACAGAGCAAGACGATATTACTAGTTTCCATACATAACCATACTTACAGATAAATGGTCGAGGAAGGTGTTGAACTGGGTTTCGTCTTTGTCATTCCTGTACTGAATCCATGTTGGGAGGATACGTACATGACACCTAACGGCAACCGCTGCCTCTGATACTAACTTGGCTGACTCTGTAGCATCACGTGGCCTTTTTAAACCTGCCTCAAAACGGATCTCCATTCTTCCTCCTCTAGATTTAGTTAACCTATCGAGCATTATCCCTGATGTTTGTTTCCTCTTGCGCCTAGGTGCTAGTCCAACAACGAACATAGGAAGTGTTAGTGTACATCAAACTGTGAGACTACATATAAAGAAGCATGCAACTGTAACTTGACTCCAGCAACTACCTTCTTGCTGTTGAAGCTCACAAGGTTCATCTGATATTGCCAACTCGTCTTGTGTCAAGAGTGCTTGGGAAGTAGTGTCAGGTGGCAAGGGAGCTTGGGAACGTGCTGCTAGCTCAGTTGACGCACGAGTAAGTCGTGCAGCTGGTAGTACTGTGGTAGGTGTTGCAAGAACTAGGGCTGTCTCTGCTTGTTTGGTGGCAGCTATTTGTTTCTGTTTGGCTTTTTTTGCAACTCGTGTAGCATGGGATGCCGTGTTTGTAGAATTTTCCGCTGGACTTTGACCTTCTATTGCACCATCAGTACCAGCAGAATCTGCAGGATTCATCCGCTTCTCATTCCCTGCCATTCTGTGTTTCTTCCTCTTTCTCTGTGCCATGTTAAGTCAAGCCGACAAGAAAAACGAATAACAATTTAGTTCTTCAGAACAAATTGATGCGTGATGCAGACGAACTGAACTTTGATGTTAGACAACCACATGATAGGAGGATGTAATATGTATGAAAAACAGGACGGAAGAGATAACCAGAACTATGATGTGTAAACTAAGAAGAAGACATTTCACCAAATTAGAAGCAATGCAATGGAAGGTAGACACCATATGAAAGATGCTACAAATATCGCTCTGCCAAGTTAACAGTGTCTCATCATAAATGGCGTTTAAACAAATGTGAAGCAGTACAAGAAATAAATCATATGCAAGATGCAAACAACATCACACTACCATGTTAGAGGTCTCTCGTCATTAGTGCCATTGCATATTCACAGCATTGCATATTCACAGCTTATGATGTGTAAACTAAGGAGAAGGCATTTCAACAAATTAGAAGCAATGAAAGCTAGACACCATATGAAAGATGCAACGAATATCACTCTACCAAGTTAAAACTGTCTCGTCATAAGTGCCATTTCAACAAATTAGTAGTACAAGCTAGAAAAGAATGTGAGATGTAACCTATATCACACTCCGAAGTCAAACGTGTCTTATGATAAGTGATTGTTGCAGGTTACACAACAGTAGTAATTTGATGTAAGAACATGGTGTGATAGACAGATATTGTATGTTCTAGAAACAGGAACACGTGTCTTATTCAAGTATAATGTGTAAAGTAAGCAGATGGAATTCAACAAAATTAGAAGCAATACAAGCTAGACATCACACATAACATGCAACCACATATAACAGTGCCAAGTTAGAGGGAGCACCGGTGATGCTGCACTAGGGGAGACGTGCTCATCATAAACACAGCTTTGTTGAGTGTCTATGCATGTGTTGTCTTGGAAATCATCTTGGGGGTGTGGAGGAGTAGAAACTGTAGAGGCCCTCCGTTCGGAAGGAGCACCTTTATCCGCTGCCTTGCTAACTTCCTTCCGCTTTATTGATTTTGAATTGTCAAGTAAAACCGACAAGAAAAAGCAATAAAATTCTCTCTTCAGAACTCATTCATGCATGATACTGACAATCACTACTTTGATGTAAGGCAAACACATGATACCAGGATGGAATATGTACGAAAAACAGGACGGCATGGCATGTTCACAACTGTTTGTGTAAACTAAGCAGAAACCATTCCAGCAAATAAGAAGCAATGCAAGCTAGACACCACATGAAAGATGCAACCAATATGACTCTGCCAAGTTAAAAGCGTCCCATCATAAATGGAATTTCAACAAATTAGAAGCAGCGCATGCTATAAATCATATGAAAGATGCAACTAATATCGCACTGCATATACTAAAGGTGTCTCGTCATGTTGATTGATGCGGGATACAAAAAAACAATAGTTTTATGTAAGGACATGCTTAATAGACAGATGTACTATGTACTAAATACAGGAAGGCATGTCACATTAACAGGTATAATGTATAAGCTAAGCAGACTAGCACATGCAGTTTAACCAGATTGGAAGAATTACAATCTAGACACCATATGCAACATGCAACCACATATCACGCTGCCAAGTTAGAGCAAGCACCTGCGATGCTAGTGTAGGGGAAATGCTGTAATCAACTACAGAGCTACGTTCACTATCTTCATCTAGCATTTCTGTTTCTTGAGAATCATGTCGGGAGGCTGACGCTGCATTCTTTAAATGAGGAGTAGTCCCCTTGCCTGCCTGCCTCGTCATAAGTGATTGATGAGGGATACACAAGAACATTAGTTTGATGTAAGAACATGGTTAATACACAGATGTACTAGTATGTACCAAAAACAGAAAGGCATGTCATATTCAAAGGTATAATGTGTAAGCTAAGCAGATGCAATTTAACCAAATTGGAAGCAATACAAGCTAGACATCCGGCTGGAGTGGTGAGCATGATCATCTAGGACCTGAGAGCCTGGTGGGAGGCGGGCTGCTTCGCCACCATCGCAGCTTTTTAGTTGGCTTCCAGGTGATGCCTATCTTTGCTGGGCTTGTCACTGGCTCGGCCAGTGCCCTGACTAGCTATTTGTCTTCTGGTGCTCACGGGATGGTGGTTCATGTAAAAAAATATCTTTCCTTATCTTACCGACTTCGGCCTTTCGAATACAAGCTAGACACCATATGGAACATGCAACCACATATGACACCGCGAAGTTAAAGCAAGCACCTGGGATGGTGGTTCATTGCGAGCGAGGTCATCAACTCCAGAGCTACGTTTACCGTCTCCATCTGCTGACACTGCACCCTTTATAGCGCTGTAACGTGTCTTGCCTACCCGCATACGAAGCTGGAGCGACTTCTCTCTTTTCTTTTTGGCTTCTCTCATGGCAGCAGAGTCTGAAATACCCTTGCATAAAAACACAATAGTGAGAGTAAGGGTGAAGTGTGTGCAGAACTAGTGCACTGTAAAAGTAGCAGATAGCAGGTGGCTGAAAAATAAATGACAGGAGACATATGATAGCTCTACAACATTGCATGGCAAACAAAATTAGATTCTACTCCGTATGATTTTGTAATATATGAGCACAGGAAATGCAGGTACTCCTCCAGCACACCACCACATGTGGTCATATCTAAGATAACAGTCGACTGAAAATAAATAGGTCAGTCGATTTTTTTAATGAACCGTCCGATCTATAAGGAACGGGCAGATGGCCTTCGTCTACCTCCCGCCAGTCACTGTTGACGATCTTTCTCGAACCGCCAGCGACCACCGGCCCAGACCCCTGCCTCCGCCGCCCCGCCCTCCCATCGACCTCACACCACCGCCGTGCTTGGCAGCGCCCCCAGGCCATCCCTTTAATCCCGGCCGACCTCCAGATCGGGCGCCAGTAGCTCTAGGCCGCACACGCCCCTAAGATAAACACCAAGGCGCTGCTTCCCCGGCGTAATAGGCGTACTAGCGCCTGTTACGCCGGGGAATGCTTCCGTTAATTGGGAATCAACTGGCCAGAAATTGAAATTCAGGGGGGCGACGGACCTCTAGCTAAGGTGAAATAGTATATGAGGAGAAACCTTGTGCATCGCGAGTTACTAGGAACATCTAGTATCAAGAAGAAGCGGTCAACTAGTGTCTTCTGTGGGATGAATACCGTGCAAGCAGAGACGTAAGATTTGCACGAATAAGGGAAGAGGAGTACCTTTTTCGGTTGCCGGTGTGGTCACCTCCACATGTCGCGCCGATCTTCTTCTTTTTACCGGGGAAACCGATGTTCTGGAGGGTGCAGGCTTGGACGAACCCATGGCCAAATTGTTGACTGTGTTGCCGTGGCCGTATGTCGGCGGAGGGGAAGCAGATCCGAGGCGGCGAAGGACGGCGTAGCAGGAACAGCTCCGGTGCGGTGGAGGGTGGCGAAGTTGGAGCGGCAGCGGTGAGGCGCAGGACGGCGTGGTTGAACTGGCTCGGGTACGGACGGCTCGGCCTCGGCTTCAACTACTAGCCGTGGAGGGCGTTGCGGTTGAGGTTGCGGTGGACGACGACGTCGGGGTATCGGCTCCGGCGTGATGGAGGAGGGCGGCGGTTGATGGGTGGGATGGGGTGGCGGACGGAGGACGCCGGGGTTTCGCGGCTGGTGGAGAGGTAGTTTTGGCGCCCACGGAGTACGAATGGGGAATCGGACGGGTGGGGGGAACCATGTTTCGGTCTGGGACGCGCTTGTTTTTGGCTTTTTTGAACAGAAGATGGGACGCGCTTGTTTGAAATTTGGGGAAAGTACAAACTTTGCCCCCCTCTTAAATTTCGGACCTACTGCGGGTCGGGGGTAGGATGGTAATCCCAGGTGTCCCAAATAGTGGGCGGGAGCGATTTCGGCCGCGCGCATGTGTGCTTAGGCGGCCATTGTGTATGAATGTTTTTCGGATGCGGTTGCGTGGCGTCTAGATGAAGCTACAAACCTACCCCGGTTTAGACCTTTGGACGTCGGGCCGGTAGGTTTCACGGGTCGGAGTTATTAGAAAAGTAATTTCCTTGTACTACCAAACATTGGTCTCACGCGGTTTCGGGCGAGTAGAGGCTCTTTTGGCGCTTCGTTCGAAATTTTGAAACACAAGCATTCACGTTTAGAGTACTCTTGAACTATGAGGATTGACCTAAATAGACAACGTTATATTTGACCTTGTATGTTTGAAAACCTCATTAAATTATCCGCTTCTTTTTGAAATTTTGACACTTGAAAATCCTATAACTACGATTATTTTGGAATGGAGGAGCTAAATTTGAATCTATTTTGTACACGACTACATATGCTATTATGTACAAAATCAGAGCAAAGATTGGTGCCCCCATAATTTAGGTATGGTTTACAAATGCCATGATATCAAATTCAAATAATTGAATGGACTTCATGTTGAATTCGATTTTTTTAAACCACCTTAAGTTGAATTCAAATGTATGCTAGTTCATAGGTAGCTATTTATAATGTCCATTGTGTAACTTTCGTATGTATAATGTGCTTTACACACACAACATGAACTATACTCACGTTTATATTCGATTGCTAAAGCGATGCATTGTCTGGAGTTCAAAATACTAACTATGTGGATCAATTGTGTCGAATAATAACATAGACATGCTCAAATTCGATAGAATCTAGATGTCTGATGGATCAATGACCGCTCCTTACGCGAATTGCAAATATCATGATCCCATCCTAATATTTGGATACAATTTATATCTTTAATCAATGTGTAGAGCAGTCTTTTACGTGTAGTTTCACTCTCCATCGGTGGTCTCTCACACATGCTCACACACTCTCTCCCGAGGTGTCTTTCTCGCACACATGCTCTAGATATAACCCTCCCTCCCTCTCGTAACCATTTACAACTGTTTTCACTAACCTTTATCACAAGCACTCTTCCTCTCGCAAACATACACACGCACAATCCTCATCGACCCTTTCTATATACATGGACCTGCCTACGTGTCTCATGTACGCACATTATCTTTACGCCTGTCTCTCACGCATTGTCTCACACCTCTCTTCCTAATCGACGAGTATGATTCTAGCAGAGCATTCTGTAGGATGCCCCTTAAAGTTAGGTTGGATGAATAGTAATATCAGAGATAAAGGGGTTACCTTAGTCCGAGAACCTAGGGTTACAAATCCTAGCCGGCTTTGTCAGTGGACACAGAGTCCTTCACAATTCTGCTATCTTTGTCTTGTACGACTAGTCATCCATGGGTCTTCCTAAATGCGTCACGGGCCGACCAATGTGGCGCAGGACGGAACCGAACGAAGGGCCTCACCTCGACCCACCGGACCTCACGCGGTGACACACCCTCTGCCCCCACGTCTCATTATCTTCTCACACCCACACATACCAACACAAACACCACACACACAGAAAATTTCTCCTGGTGCCTCTATTCCCTCCCCCCTTGCATATACACACTCAAGGGAATGGAATCTCTTGTCGTGACGTCATATTCGTCTCTCTCTCTCTAGACCACTCTCATTTCTCGTGCTATCTCTCCCACGCCCCCCCCGTCGGCCCCTCTATCCATGCCTCTCTCGAATACGTAATACACACACATACCTCTCTAGGCCCCGCCAAATGCATCAACTACACATTCACACATGTTACATCACGTACCCCATTGATCTAAAAAGCCCTCTCTTCACGTTTATTTCGCATACAACATTCCTTTTGAATAAAGTGTGGCCAAAAAATTATTTTAGAGTTTCTACATATATACAACATTACAAAGTTATATGGAGGAGTACGAACGCTAATTTGCATTGCATGGTGCCCACAATGATATTTATTCCGCACTGTGAATTTGTATATTTTTATACTATATACAAAGTTAGTCATAATAAAGAGAAACGAAGAGCATCTCTCTCTCCATCGCATACCCCCCTGTACGCCCCTTTCACGTATGCACACAAAACTATCTCCAGGTCCTCTAAAAGTAAGCCCCCAGAAAATTCACGCATGTTTCATCTTTCTCTCGCGATATATGCAATGACGATCATTGTATTTGAAGCGAAAGCACGATACGTACATTGGACTTCAGAATCCACTCATTACGGTCACCATTTACGTTTAGTGGTTATTATACAGTCACGGGCTCACCGTACAACTCTGTATTTGCTCATGACATGACTAGTTGACCAGTTAAACGCTCCACGTGGCACCTCTAGTGTTGCATCACATTATCTCACTACCATCGTGCCCACCTGTCGACTTGTATCTACTCTACATCTACACTCTTATAAAATACATAAAATACACTCTTATAAAAAACAGAGTTGGTGATGATGGTGTGCCTGCCATCCTGCAATATAGGCCGTCCGATTTATATCTGACGGATAGGAAAGAAACTATGGCAATTTTGCAAAAAGGTACCCACACACCTCTCCACATTTGCAAATAAGGCCTTCCCTCGTTCATCCTTTTCTCTCACAAGATAAACAAGTCATACAAATGCATCTTGATGTTACGTGCAACGCACGGGCATCTTGCTAGTAAGAATGAAAACAAACGACAAAAAAATATTTGGACGGTGGTTCGAAGTCATGACCGCGGGCACAGCGGACAAGGTGGCCTTGTATTGGTATGCTGAGCCGTCTGTTTTAACACACAGGAGCTGGTGTGGTGATTATACACACACGCACGCATGCACACGAACTGCATCCACGCAACACTCACACAAACACATGCACCCACGCACGCACGCAACACTCACACGTACACACGCAGCCACGCACGCACGCAACACTCACACGCACGCACCACACGCACACGCATGCATGCACACACCAGTACACCACACGACCAACACACACTCTCACGCTCAAGTGCTCAACCTACACGTGCATGCGCACACATCAGGCCCTGACAGACACATACACAACCAGGTGATTCCCGCGCACGGGTTGGAGCCTTGTCGCGCCTGCGTAAATTTGTGTTTATCTGACCTTTTGCCTATGCGAACTGACAGGTGGGACCCACAAGGAACGTGGTCAATTTAACTAGTCAACATGGCGCCACGCAGACTATTTGGCCGGTCAACAGAGTGCAATCCGATGCTGAACTGTGAGCAAGTGACCGTATAATCACCGCAAAACGTATATAGTGACCGTAATCAGCTTATTCTGAAGTTCGGTGACCGTATTACGCTTTTCTCTCTGTAGGCCCTCCAAAACTACATCTCTACACGTTCTCGCATGTTACATCTAACAACTATGCAATACAGCACTACTACTACACTCTAACACAATAAATCATATGTGTTTTTAGTTTTACTAGATATCATATTGTTACTTATAATTATTCAGTTTGCATACATTAAAATTGCCTTTGAAATGTATGGCCAGTATCATCTACCGCGCGGGAAAAATCCCGCCCTTTCCTGTTTAATCGGGTTTGTATCGATGGATCGTGCGAAACAGCAAAACTATAGTACTATACAGTACTACAAGTGACAGTTCACTGGGCCGTCGTGTCGTCTACTCCTCCGTCGTAAGAGTGGAGCGCTCGCTTTCATAAATCTTCTAGTCCCTTTCGCCGACATGTGGGACATCAAGCTACCGGGTCCACGTGCCATACCGGAATACAGTGCAGAGCAGCCGGGGTGAAGCACCCCAGTCATGGCGCCGGCGTAGTAATGAGCAATGAGGCGTCAAATCACAAAGCTGCACCTTTCCCGCAGTTAAGTTGGAGGGACGAAGCAACCATCATCATTTCACTCGTTGCTGAATCCGCTTCTCCCTCATCTTCTTCAACTTAACCACGTGTTGCTTCTGCCGTTGTTCTGCCTCATGTGGGACGCGGATCGGCTTGGTAAAGCACTGACACGTGGGACCGCATGTTAGCAAACCGCCAGGACAACGTCCTCCGAAAATAAGAAGCCTAATCCTAGACTTACAAAGGGCTACGTAGCTGCTACGTATACTTTCCATCTAATCTATATATGCCCCCCTGATTTTCAGGTGGGGTGGGCCTAATCCTCTCCTTTAATCCAATCAAATAGTCCCACATCACATCAGTTCGTAACTTTACGTAAACCATTACGTGGATGTAGCATTGCTCAAATAAGAAACCTCCCCCGCCATCCGCGCGGCAAAATCACCTCCTTTTTACTAATCTTGATTCTATAATTTTTTAGATCAATATAATTGAGATTTGTATAGATAGCACACAGGAGCAAAACCAAGTGGTACGGTTAAGGGCATCCACAATGTGTAGCCAAATGTGAAAATAGCTTTTGGCATCGTGGGAACCATTGTGGACGGTGTTGCCAAAGCCAAAAAGATGGAACCGAAGCTCCCTGATTGATTGATTGAAGGAATAGAAAAATGCAACGTCTCTCCTCTTTCTCCCATGCTTGGACGCATGTAGTACAGTATAGAGCACAGAGTCTACTCCCCTGTCCCTTCTATCACAAATCACAAAGCAGTGAGGCGTCAAATCACAAAAGCACGGACGAAGCAACCATCATTTCACTCTTCGCTGACTCCGCTTCTCCATCGTCTTCTTCGAGAAACCATCTCACCGCACTAGTACTCCTAGTAGTACTAGTAAAGGACTTCCTGGATGCAAATAAGGCGGTTGTCTCGGCTTGCAGGCGGCACTTGCGAACGACTTACCGTGGTCTCCCTCAATGGTGTTCTCCGTCGAACGCACTTCGCCAAACCACCAAAAAAAGATATCGTCGACGTCACCGCAATGGGGAAGGAAGTCAAATATAGTTACTACCTCCATTTTTTTGTACACAAGGCCAGTATATCAAAATTACAATTTGCAAAGGGCCACTAACACTAATCGAGGCAAAATTGATGGGGTTAGCAACCAAGGACATTAATATCCCCTGCATGCATGCGGAAGTGAGAAGGTTGGTTTGCATGGCGCTGCATTAATCAAGCGATGAGGAGTGAGATGGTTAGCTCTTTGGTCTTTGGAGAAAAAAATACGCATTAATTGACACGTGAAACGAGGATTTGTATCGATTAAATCCCGCGAAGGAAAACCCCGCCTTTCTTTTTTAACACTAGTACTCCTAGTACGTACGTACTTATCCTGTTTGGGTCTAGGCCTTGCATTGCCAAACTTCGCCACACATTTTTGCCAAGCTTGCCTAAAGTTTTCAAAATGAGAAGGAGGTACACTTGCGCACGGCTGTCGCGGTCGCACCGCACCCTCACACGGTCGCTCCTGCACGCCGCGGTCGCACCGCACCCTCACACAGTCGCTCCTGCACGCCGCAAACCCAACCAAGGGAACGCACCCTCACTGACACGTGCTGTCGCATGTGAACAAACCAAACTCAGCCATCCTATCGCTGACACATAATTTTCGTTCATAGAGTATGTTTATCCAACCGCATGTTGGGGAGTATCCGTACGGCCCGTGCGGTGGTCTGTTGGGGAAGAAGAAGAGGTGAGGAAGAAGGAAAGAAGGGTTAGGAGACGTAGGATATTCATCCAACCGCCTGAAATGGTAGACTGACCCAAGTCAGGCGACTTGCATAACAAATATATGTTTTTACACAGCAAAAGATCCATAAAAACAACAACATAAAGAAAAACTATCACTGCTCGCGGAAAGAGACGGCCTCGTCGTCTTTGGCTGCCGGCGCGAACCAGCCGTCGCTGCCGACGTGTGTCTCCGCACCGTGGTTGTCCTCGGCCTCCAGCTACTCGTTCAAGCGGAGCGTGCGGGCGCTCTGCACGGACGAGAGCACAGCCCGGTTCAAGTCGAGGACGTCCGGTTCCGCCTGCAGGAGGGCCTCGATGGCAGCGGCATCCGCG
The DNA here is from genome assembly GCF_018294505.1 of Triticum aestivum. Taxonomy (NCBI): domain Eukaryota; kingdom Viridiplantae; phylum Streptophyta; class Magnoliopsida; order Poales; family Poaceae; genus Triticum; species Triticum aestivum. The sequence continues at coordinate 563,391,890 of NC_057802.1, forward strand.
CGCTCCGCGTCGAGTCGAGCCTCCGCCGCCCGGTTCAAGTCCAGGACGTCCGGTTCCGCCTGCAGGAGGGCGTCGATGAGAGCGGCATCCGCGCGCTCTGCGTCGAGTCGAGCCTCTGCCGCCCGGTTCAAGTCCAGGACGTCCGGTTCCGCCTGCAGGAGGGCCTCGATGGCAGCGGCATCCGCGCGCTCCGCCTCAAGTTGAGCCTCCGCCGCCCGGTTCACATCCACGACATCCGGTTCCGCCTGCAGGAGAGCCTCGATGGCAGCGGCATGCGCGCGCTCCGCGTCGAGTTGAGCCTCTGCCTCCCGGTCCTCCTTTAGTATCGCCATGTTGAACCGCTGGTCCGCCTGCACCATGGGGGACTCGGACGCCGGCACGAAGTCGACGTCCATCGTCTCATACCCATCGGGGGCCTTCTGCGCCGCGACCTCCGCCATGAACATTGGATCGGCTTCCTCCTCCTCGTAGCTTGGCTCCAGAGAACTCGGGGATTGGCCCGCCGCAAAGCGAGCTTGGGAACGGAGGTCTGTGGCGCCGACCGCCGCCGCGATTTCTGCGCGGCGCTCCGGCGTCAGCATCTTGTAGTAAGTGATCTTGCGGCGCACCATGGCTTTCCGGCGAACTAGGGGACGCTTGATGCGGGCTAGGGGATCGAAAGGTGGGGGAATGGGCTGGAGATTTGGTGTGGTTTTAGGGCAGTGGCTGGCGTAGGCCGAGCAGCGAAGGTTCTGGTGTGAATAGTGGTTCCGGTGACGACCGGTCAATCGGTTTTGACTGTACATCGCTCTTGTCGCGTTCGCGTTGCAGCCCGGCACGCTGGACCCTCCACGTCGCTCACCGAATGGAACGCGCTTCGTCTTGCGTTTTCGCTCGCTTGTGGGACCGCAGTTGAGAGCAAACCGACGTCCCTCCCCCTCCCCCGCCCGCGTCATTTATTATACCACCACTCCCTCCGTTTTATGCGGAGTAAATAAAAACAGAGGGAGTATACTACGGATGAGGATCCCCTGACGTGGCCGAACCCATTGAGTAACTGACATGCGGGGCCTAGCAAGCATGGGGTCCGCCAGTAAGTGACCGAAAGGGAGGGTAAGGCAGGGATACCTACGTCAGAGGATCCACTTCCACTATACTACTTTGACCAAATGTTAGAGTAATAATATATGACATGCAACTTACACAAATGTTAGAGTAATAATATATGACATGCAACTTACACAAAGCATACAGGGTCTAATGCGTTTTTCGAGGCTAACTTTGACCAAATGTTAGAGTAATAATATATGACATGCAACTTACACAAAGCATACGGTCAAATTCGTATGTGAAAGGAGTTTCCAATGATATAATTTTCACATTATACATCTCATGTACTATTAATCTTGTCAATAGTCAAATTGGAAACCATCTCGAGTACAAATCTAGGAGTACGTACGAATCTAACAATATTGATTGGGCGTTGTTGAATGTTGATACCTTTTTGATCAAAGTAGAGATACTTTGACTACACATAAAACTTATATGTAAACTAGAAAGGATAGGGGGAGTATATTGTACGTTCAAAAACGAAACGAACATTGAATACCCTTTATATATGATTTGCGGATGCTATGATCACCGGTTCAAAATTTTGAATCCGCCTTAGGTATCACGTGCCCCCACTCGTTCCCTCTCGATTTCATCTCGGGGTCCGGAGATCTATTGAAAGAGGACTAGGGTGGGTACATGCGAATGATACTCGGCGGAATGTTCAAATGAGGCATGCGGGAGGATGGACTCGACTGGAGGGCGACATGATCGATGGAGAAGAGGGTTGGAGAGGAATGAGAAATAAGCAAACGCCACATGATTATACTTGAACGGCTCAAATAAACAATAAGTTGTCTCGCTTGGCCTACATAGTGAAAGGCCTAATGCGCAACGCGGAGCACTGACGCTCGAATATGGCCGGGAAAACAGGGAAACCGACATGTGGGGCACACCCGTCGGGACGACGTAGCGCAGACTAGTCCAATGGAGGAGCTGGCCCACGACCTCCTCGCCACCGACAACCGTTCATGTGGGTCGTTGGGGCCAACAACGGGGCGCAGCTCCAGCACCGCCTCTGGACACGGCGACCGCGGTGAGCGACACGCTCATATCGTCGCTAGACACGGTCGGTTTCAGTGTGCCGAGGGTGGCGTTAGTGCTGTGGCACGACCAACGGTATGTTTGGTTTGTGCCCAAGGTTGCCCCATCAAAGCATTGGGTAGCCAAAATTTTGGTTGAGGTATTGGTTGCCCATGATTTGGCCGACATTGGCAAGAAAAATGAACTAGAGTTGGCTAGAGTTCATTGGCATGCCAAAGAAATGGCAACCATCCAAACAAAGACCAATCTTTGGGTCATGACCAAAATTTTGGTTGAGGTATTGGTTGCCCATGATTTGGCCGACATTGGCAAGAAAAATGAACTAGAGTTGGCTAGAGTTCATTGGCATGCCAAAAAAATGGCAACCATCCAAACAAAGACCAATCTTTGGGTCATGACCAAAATTTTGGTAAGGTGCACTTTGGCCACAATCCAAACACACCCCAACACCCGGCTCGTCGAGGATGCACGGGGCGCCGCGACGCGTCCGCGGAGTGGTGTAGCGCGGCCAACTGCATCCTCTGGACCTGAGACCATGCCGGGTCGTCTTGCTTTTTCAATGACATGCGGGGATCGCATGTGAGCAAAGGGCATCTCCAACGTTGCCACGACCGCAGCTGACTACCCTGGCACACCAAAACCCTCGTCCCTCGCGCCGTCGCGCGGTGCGTTCCCAGCCGGCGCCAGCTGCCCGCATTCATGCCGTCCGTTCGTATGTCGTCGTTAAGAGGCTCGGTGCCCGAGGAACCAACTCCGGCGACTTAATGACGCACCCGGACGCTTGGCCTCACCGGAATGCGCTACTTAAAGCGGCAACGCCCAGCTAACCTCCACACCATAGCGCATCGTCCTCCTACCTGGCACCACATCCGCCATGACCGCAAGTGCGAACGCTCTGCGGGAGAGCTTGTCTTCGGGGATGAAGCTCGAGGTCGCCGCCCTCGCTCAAGTCGCCTCTCGCGACGCAATAGCGGCGTAGCCGGACGCGGACGCGACCGCACAAGCGGTGGCCACGCTGGCGGCCGACGACGGGAGCACCGTCAGCCACGCGTCCTACTTGCCGCCGTCCAACGTCCGGCACCGCCGAGGTCGGGGACTCCTCCGAGGATGAGTAGGGCATGGGAGGCGGCAGGGCATGGTGTGCCAACTGGCCGGTCCGTATCCCGTGTTCTACTCTTCCTCGCCGGAGACCGCACCTTCACTTCACGGGTCTTGAACCCCGCCCCCGTACATAGAGATCGCAGATGGAGGACGTCGGTCGCCGCCGTAGAATAGGTTTAGGGTCGGGTTTCTTTTATTTTTCTGTCCTATAAAAGTTCGAAATGTAATGAAAATCTGCCGTGTTTGCATTAATCTCGGCCGGTGTATATGAACTTTCACAATAATATACATATTGTAGGAGTACTAGCAAGATGCCCGTGCGTTGCACGGAAGATCAAGATCTTGTGGGAGAAAAGGATGAACGAGGGAAAGCCTTATCTGCAAATGTGGAGAGGAGTGCGGGTAAATTGTCATAGTTTCCTTCCTATCCGTTAGATATAGATCGGACGGCCTATATTGCAGGATGACAGGCACACCATCATCACCAACTCTGCTTTTTATTGAACCGAGACAAATCTAACATGCGAAGTAAAATAAACACATAGGGTCTATACATACACAAATTATCTTAGGCACTCCAATAGTACGTCCACTACACATTCACGCATTTCACATCTTTCTACATCTACGGGAACCTACGAAAGGGTTAACGTAAATTGCCTCTCTCTCTCCTCCCCTGATTTTCATGGTGGTGGGCCCCTCCCTCCCCCCAATCTACAATCAACAGCTCACACGTTTCACATTACGTTAATTACGTAACTGGGATTACGTAGGTGTAGCATTACTCGTCCTAAAAAACCCAACTAAGCCAACCTCCCAGCATATCGCGCGGGAAAAGACCCGGCCGCGCCGTTTTAGTCGGGATTACCGGATTACTAGTAGTAGTATCGATGGATCGCGCGAAGCAACAAATTTTTTTTGAGGGGGCGAAGCACCTAGTTTAAAAGGAAAAAAGGCGGTACACTCACAGCACTCCTGTCGCGGTCGCATTGCACCCCACACACGTTCGGTCCTGCACACGGCTCACGCAAACGGAACGCGCTTCGGCTTGCCTCTTCACTGACACGTGGGACTGCACTTGGAGAAACCGACCATGCGCCAAACTCCCCCCGCCCACCGCGCGAAAATCCTCCCCCCCCACACCCAAAAATTCCCCCCAAATCCGATTCAACCGCCCTTCGGCCAACTAGCCAATAATATTCCCCAAACCCCCTCCCCCTGTCCCCCTCCACTCCATTCGCTCCGCCAAAGCCGCCCTCCCCGCCGCGCCGATACGTCGGCGCCGCGGTTCGGCGATCCTCTCGCTCCCACAGTACGCTCTCGTAGACTGCCGTCCTCTAGCCGCGCCGCCACCTCTGGCTACGTTCTTGTGGAGGCGCACGGCGGTCAGCGCCGCCACCGCTGGCGACGTTCGTGTGGAGACGCACGGCGGTCAGCTTCTCCCACGGTACGCGCATTCTAGACTGAGGCCCCGTTCATGTCGGTGTAGCGCTGAATGTTAGCTGATAGACGCTGTTAATCTCACTGTTTGCCGAAGTAGTTTACTGTCAATATGCTCTGCTTAAGAAGCTTCCTTGCCCTGTTCTGCACTCAATCTGCTTAGCTGAGATGGCATGCCAAGGCCGATTAGTTGCTAAAATATCCTGCCATATATTTATTGTGACGTAGATTGCCATGGTCTAGTAGCCAATCTGTTAGGTGAAATAGCTCTACACCGTTTTATACTCGATCTTTGTTGCTGCGATGGCCTTCGATAGTTCGATGGCTGTGTGCTCGGCCTCATTGACTGCTGAAACAGCCTGCCATAATTTGGCACTCAAATCTGTTTGCTGAATTAGCTTTACATATATTTCGTTACTTAGATCTGCTCGTCCAAATATCTTGCCATAGCTTTAGACATCGACCTAGGTATTTTTTTCTGGACTTCATAAAAAAGCATATATGTTTTTCCTGTAATATCTAGTAGAAGAACTAATTTGTATGTCTAACAGATGGACAGGACTTGGATAACTTCTGCTCGAAGATTCTCCGCTGCATATGTCGAGGGGGTTGAAAACTTCATGAACTTTATCAGAGCTGAGTACGGTGGTCCGAAATCAGATGTGCTCTGCCCGTGTAGCAGTTGTATGAATTCAGTTACAAGACCCCAGTCAACTGTGCAAAATCATCTACACTTGTATGGGATGTCGGTCACATATACTAGGTGGGTTCATCATGGTGAAGCTGTGAACGTCAATGTTATTGACTACGTGGAAGCAGCAGATCACCATCTTGATCTGCCTGATGCTCAGGTGGAAGAGGAGGAGGAGGTGGTGGTGGCGGAGCCAGTGAGTTTGACCAACATTGAAACAATGCTACGAAATGCTCGTGCATTCCGTGAACTTTCACCTGCAGAAGAAAAACGGTGGGCCCGCATGTTGGAACAATGCAACGTTGCTGTCACCCCAGGAAATAAGCTGTCAGTATTCTCAGCTATGGTCACCTTTCTTCAGGTGAAGACATCTGAGTGGATGACCAACAAATCATTCGATGCGATGTTGGCTGCTTTCCGCAAATCTTTCCCAGATGCGTCTGAGCTGCCACACACCTACAGTAAAATGAAGAATTTCCTTCGTGCAGTTGGAATTGGATATGATATGACCCATGTTTGTAAGAATAATTGTGTTCTGTTCCGGAAGGATTATGCCAACTTAAGTGAATGCCCGAAATGCAAATCATCAAGATGGAAAGATGGCGATGCTGTGAAGAGGATTCCTCATAATGATCCGGGACATTTTCCAATTACACCAAGATTGCAGAGGTTGTTTCATGATGCTGAAACAAGAGAGGATGTATTGTGGCATTCTAGGAACCAGGAGTACAGAGATCAGAATGTAATGAGCCATCCATCTCATGGTAGTGAGCGGAAAAGCTTCAATGATAAACACAAAGAGTTTGCTGCTGACCTGAGAAACATTAGACTTGGCTTAGCTTCAGATGGATTTAACCCATTTGGCCACTAGAGCGCCACATAAAGCATGTGGCCAGTGCTTGTTATCCCTTACAACATGCCTCCAAATGTCTACACCATAGAATGAAACTACATGATGGCCTTGCTCATCCCAGGTCCAAAAAGTCCTGGAAAGGATTTTGATTTGTTCATGGAGCCTCTTGTGGAGGAACTTCAACAGCTATGGAAGGGTGTTCTCACTCGAGACCTATATAGCAGCCCACCAGCTGATTTCTTTCTGCATGCTGTTATAATTTGGTGCATCCATGATTATCCGACTTTGGGCACTATGTCAGGGCGAACGACACATGGTTACAATGCATGTGTTCGCTGTGACAGGAATCCGTTGTCATACGCAATACTTAGCAAGATCTGTTACATTGGACACCGCCGTTTCCTTGCCAAGGACAAGCCGCATCCTAGAAAATACCGAACACATGTGTTCAATGCAAAGCATGAAAACCGTGATGCGCCAAAGAGGCTCACCGCCGATGAGTTGCAAGTGGAATTAGGGAAGGTCAGTCATATTACACCAGGAAACCATCCTGGTAATGGTAGCGGGAAAAGAAAGCGTGGCAGGGTAGAAGAGAGATTATTGTTTACCCGTAGGTCCACTTTGTGGGACTTGGAGTATTGGAAAGATTTGGATCTGCGGCATAATCTTGATGTGATGCACATCGAGAAAAAAATATGTGACAGCATTATCGGCACACTTCTTAATATTAAAGGAAAGATGAAAGATAGCTTAAGATCTAGGATTGATTTGACACACCTGGGTATCAGAAAGGATTTGCAGGTGCAAGATGAAGGTAAACCACGGGATATGGCACCAGCTGTGTACGTCTTGGACAAGGTAAAAAGAAAAGAATTCTGCGAGGTCCTGTCACGTGTGAGATTCCGACATGGATTTGCTTCCAACCCTGAAAGGAGAGTCAGTGCAGATGGAAACAAGGTACAAGGGTTGAAAACTCATGACTGCCACATCCTACTTCAAAGGGTTTTACCTGTTATCCTTAGAGGATTGGGCCGCCCTGACTTATACAGAGCAGTTGCAGAGTTGGGACAATTCTTCAGGGAACTCTGCAGTAGGAATATCAGGATAGATGCTTCGGAGCGTCTTAGAGACAAGATACCAACTATCCTATGCGACCTTGAGAAGATATATCCTCCAGCCTTCTTTGATGTGATGGTGCATTTGGCTGTTCATCTACCTGATGAGGCACTACTTAGAGGTCCAGTACAGTATGGCTGGATGTACCCTATTGAAAGGCGGCTAGGCACTTTCAAGGGCTATGTTAGGAACTGAGCTAGACCCGAGGGTTCCATTGCAGAGGCCTACATTGCTACAAAAGCGTTGATATTCTGCTCAAAATACATTGAAACAGCTGATCAGCTTAGCAAAGAGGTGGGTGAAGACAATCCCGGGCTCATTGTTTTCAATTATTCTGTTCGAGTTACAGGGAAGAGTCGACAAGAGGACTAACCTAAAGATTTGGACAAAATGGTTTGGTATGTGTTGAATAACTGTCCTGAGATACCACCTTAGATCAAGTAAGTGCAGTACTGCAGCTTATACATCATAATCTACTAACCTTGCAGCACATTCTTATATATTTAGATGTTTGACGCGATCACTATGTTGTGCAGCATCTACAAAGAGGAGTTACTGCCGCAAAATCCAAGAAACATTGACAAACTGGTTATGGCAGGATTTGCGAAATGGTTCAAGAACCATGTAAGCTTTTGAAGTGCACTGTCAATTTTTTTAATATATTGAGTACATAAGATGATCAGCTTGTCTATTTTCTAACCATAGGTTAAGAAGATGCAGGAGAATGGGCAGGCAGTTGATGATGCCCTTTACTCACTAGCAATGGGTCCTGATACTCGGGTAAGACATTATGAATCTTGCGTTGTTGGAGATGTGCCATCATGAGCACAGATACGTATGACAAAGAGACAACTGAAATGTATGCTAACATAACAGACATTGTTTAGTTGCAGTATATCTCCAGTTTCGAGGATCATCGGTGTGTGGTTCTGTTGTGCTGTCGTTGGTATAACCTGTTTTCCAGGATCGCAAAACCCAGAGCTGATGATTATTTCAAATCCATCAATGTCAAGGCGGCATACCAGACCAACGAGCCTTTTATTTTGGCAAATCAAGCAACACATATATTTTTCTTGGAAGACACATTTGCACGTAGCGATGACTGGAGACTATTGCAAAGGTTTGAGCAGTGGAATTCATTTAATGAAGTTGCACAACAAGATGATGCTTACACTGCTCCTGATGTACAAGATAACACAGATGTTCCTAATATCTTTGAGAACCATCACGTCAATGACAGAGGCGAAAAGATTGCCTGTCGTGCTGTGGACATACAAGAGTTGATCAAGAAGAAGCCAACGTTCGAGGACTTTGAGTACGAAGAAGAAGATGACACCGTGGGGAATTACGATTCAGACTGATACACATGGCGAAGATGTTGACGCTGCTGCTGCGGATGATGATTATATTGCTTTTGTCGTATTTGCCTGTCAGAAGACGTTTTTTTATCTACTATGTGAAATTGTGTTTGCTATGACAACTGAAACCTGATGAACATGTTGTTTAGTATTTTGTTGTGACAACATCACTTGTTATGTATGCTGATTTGTGTTTGGTGATTGTATGACAACTAAAACAAGATGACATTGTTGTTTAGTTGTACTCATATTTTGCTATGAAACTTGAATTTGATGACATAGTTTGATGTTGGACTGCAATTTGCTCGACGTCTTCGAATGAGAACAAAGCTCACCCGACAGGGCCTCTGCTATTTATTTATTTATATGAGCAAAAGGGGATACCCCCTGATTTCCGTTAATAGAAATCATTAGATGTTCACAACACTACGCCCAGCCTGCTACACAGGTTTCATTCATTACTAGTTTCAGCAAAGTGCTCATGTCGTAGCCACTGAATACATCACGAGTGCTACATACACTGCAAATAAAGAGACAATCATCCTACAGAGCACATCGATTTTTCCCATTATCTTCACAAGCTCTTTCATCTCCTCATTGCTGTCAAGGCCGTTCAGCAGCTGTGGCTTGGCCATGATCAGAGGAACTGCATATTTAACCATCTGCTCTGCATCTTCCTCTTCTGCCGTTCCTTCAGTTACTTGTCCAACACCCCAACCTGCTGGTATTGGGATTCCTTGGCTAACCAAATAATCAGCGTAGTTGCATTCCCCCACATCAGCAACTTCCCAGAAATACAAATCACACGAATCTTCCCTTTTCTGCACGAATCAAATTGGAAGATCATCAGCCAAACTATTAAAAAAATCAGTAACTGAAAGCAGCAGAACAACACTTAAACATATTATTACCCCATGATTCTGGCATTTGTAGAACACTCGGCCAGGGTTGCGGATTGTGGTTGAGACGCGACGGATGACTCTGCGTGATTTGCAGCAGTGGCACCACACCAACGGCAGCGGGTTGCGATGAGCAATTGGCTGCGGTGCGCGTGCCGACGGGGGTGTGATGAGACCCACAGGCGATGGTACGGGTGGCGACCTGGCGCATATCTGGTTGTTGCCTGCTGAAGAGCAGGTGGACGAGCAGCCAGTGGACATGGTTGCTGCGGCCAGAGCTTCTGATGCTAGGCAGAGTAAGTAGAGAAGAGGAGAAGCGAACGTTGGATATGTCAGTTTCATTAATTGCAGAGTAGCATAGCACCATATATAGTCATAGTCTAGGTTTGGATTCGAACCAGCTACAGGAGCACGTCTTTCTTTTTTCTAAAACTCGGCAAAGTCTCTTTAATGGTACACTAGCTTGTTCTGTACGCCTTCCCAAGTCTTTGATTTTCTTTCCCTTTTTTTTGCGAGGAAGGAAGGAGGACAAAATTGAGAATTCCTAGGACTCGAACCCAAGACCTCTCGGTTGAAAACCAAGGGTGCTAGTCACTTATGTGGCGAACGTTCCCTGGGAGGAGGACGGCAGAAGAACGCATTTTCCTCGCAGTTTTCTTCCTATATATAAAAAAGTATGCTACTTGGTGTCCGCTTAGTCAACAAACGATTGTGCCAACCTTGACCGTTGGATTGACATTCAACGCCTGTCGCGTTTCTTCAGTCTCTTCTTCCTCGAGCCGCCAAAGCCAAACCAGCGCCGGCGGGACCGCCAGCTCCCGCCTCCCACGGCTGGCTGTGATCTTCCCCGGCTCCTGTTCGTTCCTGTCCGAGGCCTCACCATCGTCCTCCACCTTGGTTCGCTCGCCGCGGCGCCGCCCTCCGGTGTTGTCAACATGGTCAACAACCGAGAGGAATAAGGAGATGACTGTACATGGTGAGGATGACAGTAGGGACCCAACAGCGCGCGCAGTAATTTTGTTTTTTTTTGGGATGGAGAAGGGTATCAACTGGGTTATGCGGGACCCCTGGCCCGTCTAGCCCAGGCTTTTATTTCATATGTTTAGCACATGACCAGCCTAGTTTGTTTTTTTCCTTTCTGAAAATGGCTAGCCAGCTATTTTGTTTTTTGCAGAATAACCAACGTAGGCCTACTTGCTTTTCTATGCCCTGCTGGGCCGGAAATCTTGCAAGACGAGGAGGGATGCATTTTGCCCAGAATACGGGCTATAAGTAATAAGAAATGGGCTATAAGTAATAATAAATGGGTTGTAAAATGGAAAAATGCAGCAAACAGGCAATTAGTTTCAAAATACTGTTTTCTTTCGGATTTGGATATTTTAAATTTCATTGTTTTTGTGCGGGTAAAATTTCATTGAATTTAAATTAAGGTATATTTACATTTAAAATTAATTTGAATCTGGCTAGAAATGTCAGGCTGTATGCTGTTTGGGACAGATTTGGAGGCTAACTTGTGGGTCTACTAGGTTGACGTGTACTTTGGCTTTGTCAACTTAGTCCACAAACGATTCTAGCAGCAGTGACCGTTGGATGTTAATCCAACCGCCGTGCTTCTTCTTGAATAGCTGATCTTCTTGCTCCAGCCGCCCAAACCAGCTCTGGTGGGACTGCCTGCTCATGCCTCCCGTGGCCGGCTATGCTGCCGCACAGGCCGCACCGCCCCACCCTAGTTCATTGCTGGCCAGGCCATTCCTCTACTCACCCACACCTCCTGTTATTTTCCGGCGACGGCAACCGGACCAGTAAACCCTCGTACTCCCCACCGCGTGGGCAACCATTGCCGAGTCTTCCCCGGCTCCGTGTCGTTCCCTTCCTAGGCCTCGCCGTCGTCCACCGCCATGGTGCTCTCAGCGCGGCCTGGTCAACGTGGTCAAAGAACGACATCCATCGGCCGTGGACTGTACGCGCAAAATAATGATTCCTCCACCTGACAGCTGGGACCCACCGGAAGGGCCTCTGTATTTCGCAAAAAAATCGTTCCCCCCGCTGACATGTCGGACCCACCAGCTATATCTTCGCACGCAAGGAAGTGCCTCCTTATTACGCACAAAAAAATGAGTACCCCCCTGCTAGCTGGGACCCACCATAGTGGGAGGATGACTTGTGGGCCAACTAAGTTGATGGGGACGGAGGGCTTTGTCAACTTAGTCAATATGAACGATTCTAGCTCCAGGGACCGTACGATGTCCATCCAACGGCCATAGTGCTTCTTCAACCTCTGGTCTTCTTGCTCCAGCCGCCCAAAGCAGCGCCGGTCGTGCCGCATGCTCCTGCCTCCCGTGGCCGGCTGTGCTGCTGCGGAGGCCTCACCGCCCCCTACTATTCCTACCGTTGGCCAGGCCCTGCGGTGACGGCAGCCTCACACCGCAGCCGAACCAGTGAACCCTCGTACTCCTCTCCGCGCGGGCTTCCACTGCCGCGTCTTCCCCGGCTCCGCATCGTCCCCTTCTTAGGCCTCGCCGTCGTCCACCGCCGTGGTGCTCTCGGCGCGGCCTGGTCAACGTGGTCAAGGAACGACTTCCATCGGACGTGGACTGTACGTTGAGAGGCTGACAGCTGGGTCCACGACCGCAGCAAGGAAGTGCCTACTTATTACGCGGAAAATAATGATTCCTCAACCTGACAGCTGGGACCCACCGGACGGGCCATTGTATTTCGCGGAAAAAACGTTTCCCCCTGACTGCTGGGACCCACCAGCTTCATCTTCGCACGCAAGGAAGTGCGTCCGGGCAAAAAAAAACGATTCGCCCCCCTGACTGCTAGGACCCACCAGCTACACCTTCGCACGCAAGGAAGTGCGTCTGGGCAAAAAAACCGATTCGCCCCCCTGACTGCTGGGACCCACCGGCTACATCTTCGCATGCAAGGAAGTGCGTCCGGGCAAAAAAAAAGATTCGCCCCCCTGACTGCTGGGATCCACCAGCTACATCTTCGCAGGCAAGGAAGTTCCTGACAGTCGGGACCCACCTGGTCGAAGCGTACGTAGCGTTGTTATTCTGGTCGCGAACGTGTACGTACATACTGGTCGATGTAGAGGCGCGCACGTGTCGTAGTAGAGGCGCGCACGTGTCGTAGTAGAGGCGCGCACGTAGCATGTACACGTACGTACATCGGCCAGGGTGCAAGAAAGAAAATACGGCCACATATGTGTACATACGGGCGGGGTCTCGAACGCCTACTCGTGCATACGTACGGCCATGGCTCGTGTACATGGCTGGGTCGGAACGGAGAAACAGCGTCGTCCTCGTGTTCATGGGGAGGCAACTGAATGCGTCGTGTTCATGGGGAGGCAATGGAATGCGTCGTGTTCATGGGGAGGCAACGGAATGCGTCGTGTTCATCGGGAGGCAACGGAACGTGTCGGAGCCAACCGGCTGGGTCGGAACGGAATTTGTGGTCGTGTTCATCGGGAGGGCTTGAACGGAACAGGCGATGGAAACGAGGCCTGGCGTATCGCAAAACGGAGGAAACAGACCTCCTATGTTCGGAACGGGGTCCGTTGATCGGGAGGGGTGTGGCGTACCGCAAAACGGAGGAAACGGACCTCCTACGGTCGAAATGGGGGTCCTGTTGATCGGGACGGGTCTGGCGTACCGCAAAATGGAGGAAACGGACCTCCTACGGTCGAAACGGGGGTCCTGTTGATCTGGAGGGGTGTGGCGTACCGCAAAACGGATGAAATGGACCTCCTACGGTCGAAACGGGGGTCCTGTTCATCGGGAGGGGTGTGGCGTACCGCAAAACGGGACTCCACGGGATACTGTTCATCTCCACCGTCGACCTCCTCTAGCCTCCACGGGCTACCGTCGACCTCCTCCAGCCTCCACAGGCTCCTGTTCATCCAGCCTCCATCGCGCGCTACTCCACCGGCTACTGTTCAACCACCCCTCCACGGGCACCCCTCCACCATCTACTATTCATCCAGCCCTCCACACCATGGGGTCCTGTGCAACCACCCCTCCACGGGCACCCCTCCACCGTCTATAGTTCATCCAGCCCTCCACACCACGGGGTCCTGTTCATCCAGAGGCAACGCCACCGCTCACTGTTCATCCAACCCCCCGGAACGCTCACTGTTCATCCAATCGATCGGCTTCAGTTAGCAGCAGTAGCGAAGGAATCGCTCGATCGGGTTCAGTTAACAGCCATCGATCGATCGCTCGGGTTCAGTAATGCGTAGCCTGAAGTGCAATCGCTCGGGTTCAGTTAGAGCCAACGCCTCGCACACACGCGCGTACATGTATGAGAGAAACGCGCATCGCTCGGCCCCCGACCTCCCACCGTAACCCGGAACTCCCCGAAATTTTCCTCCCCCTCGCTTCTACCACGATTTTTTCCATCATGGACGGCCCAAAGAATGTCAGGAAGCTGCGTCTCCGGCCCGCCTAGGACGAAAAGCCCATTTTCTGTCATGATTTTTTGTCATAGAAGTAGGAGCCCACCACATCTATGATGATACTGGGTTTTGTCACAATTATCGTCATAGAAGTGTCATATGTATGACAGAAAAAAATTCGTTCGACCCAAAATGTCACGGATGTGTCTTTTTTTTGTAGTGAGATCCATATCTATGCAATAGATAAACGGATCTTGTCTACATCATGTCATCATTCTTATTGCATTACTCTGTTTTTCCATGAACTTAATACACTAGATGCTTGCTAGATAGCGGTCGATGTGTGGAGTAACAGTAGTAGATGCAGGCAGGAGTCGGTCTACTAATCTTGGACGTGATGCCTATGTAATGATCATTGCCTGGATATCGTCATAATTATTTGAAGTTCTATCAATTTCCCAAGAGTAATTTGTTTACCCACCGTTTGCTATTTTTCTCGGGAGAAGCCACTAGTGAAACCTACGGCCCCGGGTCTTCTTTCTCATATATTTGCTTAGCGATGTACTTTTGCTTTGCATTTATTTTCAGATCTATTAAACCAAAAACATACAAAAATACCTTGCTGCAATTTATTCTTATTTATTTTGTTTGGTATTCGATCTATCAATCTACTACAATTTTACTCACGTCCGCTTTGCCTATCTTGAGGCGTCGTACCCCGAAAGGGATTGACAACCCCTTTAACACGTCGGGTTGCGAATATTTCTTCTTTGTGTGCAGGGGCTGTTTACGTTGTGTTGCTTGCTTCTCCTACTAGTTCGATAACCTTGGTTTCATATCTGAGGGAAATACCTACCGCCGCTGTGCTGCATCATCCCTTCCTCTTTGGGGAAATACCGACGTAGCTTCAAGCGACATCAATATTCATCATAGCTGACGTCAAATTTAAACTCGTCATCATCAACATGCTGATGATTCCCACTAGGACCATCAACATCTCCTTGCAAAATAAGGCATAGAACCATGCATGTCAGTTAGTTGTTATATGGTTATTTTCATATTTAATTTTCAAAACTTACTTTGCTCAAGCTCTCATCATAAGATACATCGACGTCACCTTGGTCACTTTCATCATCGACAATATTCCGCCCATAGTCCCCATCCGCATCCATCTGCGCACATTTAAAAAAACATGTAAGTGTTGATGCAGTTATTATGTCATTTCTAGCCCTACAGATTTTTAAATGTACCTGGCTCGCGCTTTCAGCATATGAATCATCTATATCCATATCATCATCGTAATGTGCCTGCATAATTTCAAAAAAATATATTTTAAGTGTCAGTGCGGTTGTTCGGTTTTCATGTTTTTGTCAATGTTCACGACACTTACATTGCCACTGTAAGATTCATCCAAACTTATATGGTTCTCCTCGGCAGGTTGGTCCATACTGAATGACGAGGATCCATTCTCATCACCGTAATCATCACCGTCATAACCGGTCTCATGGTCCATCTATACATGTTCAAACAAAGTCTGCGATCAATCTCAAGACCATACAATATCATCACAACCTAATCAGTTCATCAATTATGACTAATGCATAATTAAATTATGTGCGAATCAAACTACTTAACAGTAGGTTGCATAAATTTATGGACTAAACTAGTACCTACTTAGTAAGTCAATGGGTAATTTTTTCATCTCATTTCAATGAGTAACCTACTGTAAAGTTTGCAAACCGACCACTTTGACGCCGACAGGGAGGGGAGGTACGTCGGTCCGGGACGAAGGGGCCACGGCGTGATGATGACGGTCGGGTTGGCAACCACAACCGCGTTGATGTTTCCCATAGAAAAAGGAGACAATGGCGTGAAGATTCAGGACTGGGCGGTGATCAGGGCATGGGGACAACGACGATTGCATCGCTATTTGCCCGTCAACCAATGACCGCCGGGAAAGGAATGCGACGCCTGCAACGAAGATCACCACTAGGGTTTCGCCTGTGCGCGGCAGTAGGGCATGCACGGCGTTACTTTTGGGCGGCGACCAGGGCATCAGGGCAACGTCGAGGGCAACTGCCGGACAGGAATTCGATGGCTAGAACAACTATCGACACTAGGGTTTCGGCTAGGGGCGGCGGCAGGGCACACGCCGGGTTTTTTTTCTACGTGCACACGCGGATGTACAGGAACGCGGGCGGGCATACGGTGATAGGTTAGGGCGTACACGGGCGGGCGGGTATGCTATACGTCTTGTACAATGACTATACGACCCTTTTACATTTTAGGGGAGGGTTGTACCAAAGCGGGACTCTTTTTCGATACATTCGAATAATTTATTCACTAATTCTCCATCTCCACCGGTGGCAGCAGCGTCACAACACCTCTCCCTTCAATAAGGTATTGTCAGCGTCCCTAGTGTTGGATTTTGAGTTGTCGGTTGCCTTTCTCGGTGTTCGTGCTTCTCAGGGCGTGGGTATCCGGGGCGTAATCTACAACATCGTCGGCTCTTCCTCCACGACTCATTCCTCAAGCCTAGTTGTGTCTTGGAACCCACTTACCAACTCCTCTAAGCGCTTCTGGTGGTGGTGGTGGGTGGGGGGGGGGGTTTGATTCTGTCGGTTCTTGAGTCGTAGCCACGTGTCGTGGGTGCCTCGCATTGGTCGTGATGCGACCTTGATGTCCTGTGTCTCGTCTCCTCACCTTTCTTGGTTGGAGTTCAAGCTAGGCTAGTTTAGGGTTGTGTTGTTTCTCTTCTCCTATTTAGGGTATGTAATGTTTCTTCCGTACGGTATTGACTCGGAATTTGATGATACGCCTGCAGTCGGACCGCGAGCCGTCCTCTCCAGAAGAGATATAAAACTGGTATAACCGAGTCTTCTTCCTAGTTGCTCATCCTTTGCCTCCTCCGAGGGCAAGAAGAAACTGAGTCCACCGAGATCACTTTGAGTCAGACCTCAGGCTCGTCGATCAGTCGGATGTCTTGTCGGATCAAGAAAGCAACGAGGCATTCTCCAGCGAGATCTCGACCAACTCGGGGGCTACTGCCGGGGTTACAAATATGGGGTAGAGACAAGTATACGATTAGCACATCGGAGGCCTAAGACTTGTATAAAGTACGGTCTAGAATACAATGGGCCAAGGGGCTCATCATCGGCCCATCATAGAAAAGGAGGGTGGCTTGAGACCTCGCTAAGTCCTAATAGTAGGATACGAGGCCACCCGACTGACGACTATCATGCACACCGTCGGAGACGAAGGGAGCAGCTGGCTATGCCATCAGTCGGCGGCTACCAAGCATTCCTCTCGACCATGATGTCATAATGGTTACAGTTACCCAACGATGGAATAATCTAGTTAAATACGACAGTTACCAGTAGTAAGTGCCATGAAACAGTTAGCCACACCTAAGGCCATGAATATCATTAATACCAGCCCATTATGTACCCCTACCTAGCACACTCTATATAAGCCACAAGGGAAGCCCCGGGTTGAAGGTTGAACATACTCACATTGTACCCTACGCTAAAAGGAAAGAGCACCACATGAGTAGGGTATTACCTCCACTGAGGCCCGTGAAGGAAATATGCCCTAGAGGCAATAATAAAGTTGTTATTTATATTTCCTTATATCATGATAAACGTTTATTATTCATGCTAGAATTGTATTAACCGGAAACTTAGTACATGTGTGAATATGAGTGTCCCTAGTGTGCCTCTGCTTGACTAGCTCATTAATCAAAGATGGTTAAGTTTCCTGACCATAGACATGTGTTGTCATTTGATGAACGGGATCACAACATTAGAGAATGATGTGATGGACAAGACCCATCCGTTAGCTTAGCATAATGATCGTTAAGTTTTATTGCTATTGCTTTCTTCATAAATTATACATATTCCTCTAACTATGAGATTATGCAACTCCCGAATACCGGAGGAACACCTTGTGTGCTATCAAACGTCACAACGTAACTGGGTGATTATAAAGATGCTCTATAGGTGTCTCCGAAGGTGTTTGTTGGGTTGGCATAGATCAAGATTAGGATTTGTCACTCCGAGTATCGGAGAGGTATCTCTTGGCCCTCTCGGTAATGCACATCACTATAAGCCTTGCAAGCAATGTGACTAATGAGTTAGTTGCAGGATGATGCATTACGAAATGAATAAAAAGACTTGCCGGTAATGAGATTGAACTAGGTATGATGATACCGACGATCGAATATCGGGCAAGTAACATACCGACGAGAAAGGGAATAACGTATGTTGTTATTGCGGTTTGACAGATAAAGATCTTCGTAGAATATGTAGGAACCAATATGAGCATCTAGGTTCCGCTATTGGTTATTGACCAGAGATGTGTCTCGGTCATGTCTACATAGTACTCGAACCCTTAGGGTCCGCACGCTTAACGTTCAATGATGATTTGTATTATGAGTTATGTGTTCTTGTGACCGAAGTTTGTTCATAGTCCCGGATGAGATCACGGACATGGAGGGAGTCTCGAAATGATCGAGAGGTAAAGATTCATATATTGGAAGGTAGTATTCGGACATCGGAATGTTTTCGAGTGGTTCGGGAATTTTACCGGAGTACCGAGGGGTTACCGGAACCCCCCGGGGAAGTATTGGCCCTACATGGGCCTTAGTGGAGAGAGAGGAGGGCCGCAAGGGGTGGCCGTGCAGCGCCCCCCCCCCCATGGCAGCCCGAATTGGACTATGGGAAGGGGCGGCGCCCCCCTTTCCCTCCCTCTCCTTCCTTTTCCCCTTCGGTAAGAAAGGAAAAAGGAGGGAGGGCGAATCCTACTAGGAGTGGAGGCCTCCCCCCCCCATAGCGCGCCCCTCATGGCCGGCCGCCTCCTCCTCCCCTCCTTTATATACAGGGGCAGGGGGCACCCCAAAGGCACATCAATTGTTCTCTTAGCCATGTGCGGTGCCCGCCTCCACAGTTTACTCCTCCGGTTATAGCGTCGTAGTGCTTAGGCGAAGCCCTGCGCGGAACACATCACCATCACCATGATACGTCTCCAACGTATCTATAATTTTTGATTGTTCCATGCAATATTATATTCTGTTTTGGATGTTTAATGGGCTTTATTATACACTTTTATATTATTTTTGGGACTAACCTATTAACCGGAGGCCCAGCCCGAATTGCTGTTTTTTTGCCTATTTCAGTGTTTTGAAGGAAAGGAATATCAAACGGAGTCCAAACGGAATGAGACCTTCGGGAACGTGATTTTCTTACCAAACGTGATCCAGAGGACTTGGAGTGGACGTCAAGCAACCGACAACGAAGCCACGAGGC